>NW_025369117.1:0-5480 GCF_016433145.1 Gracilinanus agilis | reverse complement strand
TCAGTCTCTGTGTATAGAGTTCTTCTGGCTCTGCTCCTTTCGCTCTGCATCAGTTCCCGGAGGTCTCTCCAGTTCGCCTGGAACTTCTCCAGTTTATTATTCCTTTTAGCACAATAGTATTCCATCACCCGCATATACCACAGTTTGTTCAGCCATTCCCCAATTGAAGGACATACCCTCCTTTTCCAATTTGTTGCCACCACAAAAAGCGCAGCTATGAATATTTTCGTACAAGTCTGTTTATCTATGATCTCTTTGGGGTACAAACCCAGCAATGGTATGGCTGGATCAAAGGGCAGGCATAAATGTACAAACATAAGAAAAAAAATAGCTTTACCTCATTTTTATTTAGGTTGTATCACTCACACAGATATTGAATAGACAGCAGTGTCAAAGAAAGCCTCTAATTTGTCTCCTGTGTACTAAACATAAAAAGAAGGATGCTTTTGCAACACAGAGCACATCTGTCAAAAGATTGCTCTGTACAGGTACTTATTCTCCTTCATTTCTTATTTGCATGATAAATCCTATTTGACAGCTCTCTGTATTCAGACTAAATTAGAAAAGTTAACTACATTCTATCCATTATTTATGTGATGTACAATCTGGTATTACTTACATTTCTTCAGGTGAACAGAGTTCAAAGGGAATGTAGTTTTCAAACCAGAATGGAACTGAATATGTATGTTGATTTGAAATGGCTGATTCAGGAATGCTTTAGAGATTACAAAGTGGAAAGAAAATTACTTTACCATATGTATTGGGATGTGAGGGCTCTGGATGATGGTGATGGTAGAGAATGAGAAAAACTTAAGAGAACGCACAAGGCAAGTAGAAGTAAATGGTGAAAATTTCAGATAAAAAATTCATATATCTGTATTTAAGAGAATTAAAGAAACATTTAAATTATTTATTTAACATATATTTTCATTTTTTTATGAGCATTCTTTTCTCATTAAGTTTCAAGGCCCAAATCATCTCCCACTCTTCTGTCCCTCTCCTACTCACTAAGAAGGCAAGTAATATATCAATTAAGCACGTGAAATCATGCAGAATATATTTTCATGTTAGCCATATTTTTAAAAAAGAAAAATAAAGCAAGTGACAAATTATGCTTTAGTTTGCTCTCAGAGTTCATCTGCTCTTTCTCTGAAGATAGATAGCATTTATTTTTTTAAAATAATTTTGTATTTTTAGAAAAAAATAAAATTTCCCTGGTTACATAAGTTATGTTTTTACTTTACCCTTTACACCCTCCCCCCAACGTAGCTAATTCACCATTTCCACTGGTGTGGTCAGTAAAGACTTATTTCCACATTATTGATAGTTACATGGGTGTGGTCTTTTCAGGTCTACATCCTCAATCATGTTCTCATCAACCCAAGTGTCCATGCAGTTGTTTTTCTTCTGTGTTTCTACTCCTGCAGTTCTTCCTCTGAATGTGGATAGTGTTCCTTTCCATAAATCCCTCCAAATTGTCTTGGGTCATTGCATTGATGCTAGTACAGAAGTCCATTACATTCGATTTTACCATAATATATCAGTCTCTGTGTACAATGTTCTTCTGGCTCTGCTCCTTTCACTCTGTATCAATTCCTGGAGGTCTTTCCAGTTCACATGGAATTCCTTCAGTTTATTATTCCTTTTAGCACAATAGTATTCCATCACCAGCATATACCACAATTTGCTCAGCCATTCCCCAATTGAAGGGCAGAACTTCCCTTCCAGTTTTTTTGCCACCACAAAGAGTGCTGCTATAAATATTTTTGTGCAAGTCTGTTTATCTATGATCTCTTTGGGGTACAAACCCAGCAATAGTATGGCTGGATCAAAGGGCAGGCATTCTTTTATTGCTCTTTGGGCATAGTTTCAAATTGCCCTCTAGAATGGTTGGATCAGTTCACAACTCTACCAGCAATGCATTAATGTCCCAATTTTGCCACATCCCCTCCAACATTCATTACTTTCCCCTGCTATCATTTTAGTCAATCGGCTAGGTGAGCTGGTACCTCAGAGTTGTTTTGATTTGCATTTCTCTAATTATTAGAGATTTAGATCACTTTCTCATGTGCTTATTGATACTTTTGATTTCTTTATCTGAAAATTGCCTATTCATGTCCCTTGCCCATTTATTAATTGGGGAATGGTTTGATTTTTTTTATACAATTGATTTATCTCCTTGTATATTTGAGTAATTAGACCTCTGTCAGAATTTTTTGCTATAAAGATTTTTTCCCAGTTTGTTGTTTCCCTTCTGATTTGGGTTGCATTGTTTTTGTTTGTACAAAAACATTTTAATTCAATATAATCAAACTTATTTATTTTACATTTTGTAATTTTCTCTAACTCTTGTTTGGTTTTAAAATCTTTCCTTTCTCAGAGATCTGGCAAGTATACTATACTGTGTCGACCTAATTTACTTATAGTTTCCTTCTTTATATTTAAGTCTTTCACCCATTCTGAATTTATCTTGGTGTATGGTGTGAGATGTTGATCTAAACCTAATATCTCTCATATTGTTTTCCAATTTTCCCAGCAGTTTTTCTCAAATAGTGGATTTTTGTCCCAAAAGTTGGGCTCTTTGGGTTTATCATACACTGTCTTGCTGACATCACTTACCCCAAGTCTATTCCACTGATATTCCTTTCTATCTCTTAGCCAGTACCATATTGTTTTGATGACCGCTCCTTTATAGTATAGCTTAATATCTGGTACTGTTAGGCCACCTTCTTTCACATTTTTTTTTCATTATTTCCCTTGATATTCTTGATGTTTTGTTCTTCCAAATAAACTTTGTTATAGTTTTTTCTAATGTTGTAAAAGAGGTTTTTGGTAGTTTGATAGGTATGGCACTAAATAAGTAAATTAATTTGGGTAGAATGGTCATTTTTATTATGTTAGCTCATCCTACCCATGAGCACTCAATGTTTTTCCAATTGTTTAGATCTAGTTTTAATTGTTTGGAAAGTGTTTTGTAGTTGCGTTAGTAAAATTCCTGTGTTTGTTTTGGTAGATAGATTCCTAAGTATTTTATATTCTAGGGTGACTTTAAATGGCATTTCTCTTTCTACCTCTTGCTGCTGTGATGTGTTGGAAATATATAGAAATGCTGATGATTTATGTGCATTTATTTTGTATCCTGCAACTTTCCTAAAGTTGTTGATTATTTCTACTAGCTTTTTAGTTGATTCTCTAAGATTTTTTAAGTAGACTATCATATCATCTACAAAGAGTGATAGCTTAGTCTCCTCCTTGCCTATTTTAATACCTTCAATTTCTTTTTTTTCTCTAATTGCTACTGTTAGTGTCTCTAGTACAATGTTAAATAAAAGAGGTGATAATGGGCATCCTTGTTTCACACCTGATCTTATTGGAAAGGCTTCTAATTTATCCCCATTGCATATGATGCTTGATGATGGTTTAAGATATATACTGTTTATTATTTTTAGGAAAGAACCTTCTATTACTATACTTTCTAGTGTTATCAGTAGGAATGGGAGTTGTATTTTGTCAAAGGCTTTTTCTGCATCTATTAAGATTATTATGTGGGTTTTTTTGGTTTGCTTGTTGATATGGTCAATTATGTGGATGTTTTTTCTAATGTTGAACCATCCTTGCATTCCTGGTATAAATCCCACCTAATCATGATGAATAACCCTCTTTATCACTCACTGGTGTCTTTTTGCTAATATTCTATTTAAGATTTTTGCATCTCTATTCATTAAGGAGATGCAAAAATCTTAAATAGAATACTAGCAAAAAGACATTCATTAAGGAGGGGCAGCTGGATGGCTCAGTGGATTGAGAGCCAGGCCTAGAGACTGGAGGTCCAAGGTTCAAGTCCAGCCTCGGACACTTCCAGCTCTGTGACCTTGGGCAAGTCACTTGACCCCTATCGCCCACCCTTACCAAGGAGGGTTGGGTGTGGGGCTAGCAACCCTACCCTGTAAAAACTACATTTGCTAAAGAAACTGCAACCTAAAGTAGGGGCAGCTGGGCTAGCTCAGTGGATTGAGAGCCAGGCGTAGAGACGAAAGGTCCTAGGTTCAAATCCGGGCTCAGACACTTCCCAGCTGGGTGACCCTGAGCGACCCATTGCCTACTGGTTGTGGCCCTATGCTCCTAGAATGGAGTCCCAGGATAAAAAAAAAATTCATTAAGGAGATTGGTCTGTAATTTTCTTTCTCTGGCTTTGGAATCAGTACCATATTTGTGTCATAAAAGGAGTTTGGTAAGATTCCTTCTTTGCTTATTATATCAAATAATTTGTATAGTATTGGGATTAATTGTTCTTTGAATGTTTGATAGAATTCACTTGTGAATCCATCAGGAACTGGTGATTTTTTCTTAGGGAGTTCTTTAATGGCCTGTTCAATTTCTTTTTTGGATATTGCATTATTTAAGTATTCTAATTCTTCTGCTGTTAGTCTAGGCAATTTATATTTTTTGCAAATATTCATCCATATCACCTAGATTACTAAATGTATTGCTATATAATTGGGCAAAATAGTTTTTAATGATTACCTTAACTTCCTCTTCATTAGAGGTGAGGTCTCCTTTTTCATCTTTGATAATATTAATTTGGTTTTCTTCTTTCCTTTTTTAATTCGATTAACCAACACTTTGTCTATTTTATCTGTTTTTTCAAAATACCAGCTTCTACTCTTATTTATTAATTCAACAGTTCTTTTACTTTCGATTTTATTAATTTCTCCTTTGATTTTTAGTATTTCTAATTTAGTTTTCATCTGAGGATTTTTAATTTGTTCATTTTCTAGTTTTTTAAGTTGCATGCCCAATTCATTAACCTCTGCCCTCCCTAATTTGCTAATATATGCACTCAGTGATATCAATTTTCCTTTTAGAACTGCTTTGGCTGCATCCCATAAGTTTGGGTAAGATGTCTCATCATTTTCATTGTCTTCAATGAAATTATTAATTGTTTCTGTGATTTGTTCTTTCATTAAATTATTTTGGAGAATCATATTATTTAATTTCCAATTAGTTTTTGGTTTGCCTCTCCATGTATTCTTGCTAATAACTATTTTTATTGCATTATGATCTGAGAAGATTACATTTATTATTTCTGCTTTTTTGCATTTGTTTGCCATGTTTCTGTGCCCTATTACATGGTCTATCTTTGAGAATGTTACATGTGCTGCTGAAAAGAAGGTGTATTCCTTTTTGTCTCTATTTATATTTCTCCAAATACCTATTAACTCAATTTTTTCTAGGGTTTCATTCACCTCTCTTATCTCTTTCTTATTTATTTTTTGTTTTGACTTATCTAGATCTGATAGGGGAAGTTTCAGGTCCCCCACTAGTATGGTTTTGCTATCTATTTCATCCTTGAGCTCCACTAGCTTCTCCTTTAGAAATTTGGAAGCTATTCCCTTTGGTGCATACATATTGAGTACTGATATTTCTTCATTGTTTATACTGCCTTTTATTAGGATGTAGTAACCTTCCCTATCTCTTTT
>NW_025369116.1:0-1980 GCF_016433145.1 Gracilinanus agilis | reverse complement strand
TCTTATTCACTCAAATTTCTCTTGGTGTCCCCTACTATTCTCCCCCCTCTTTCCTGCCCCCCATGTCATCTTAGACCATTTAGTATTCTGTCCTCTCTCTATGAATTATTCTTCTGATTGCTATAATAGTGAATATTATAATAGTGAATAGAGTTCAGTACAGAGAATTATACATAGCATTTCTCCACATAGGATTACAGATAATTAGATCTTATTTAAGCCCTTAAAAAGTCAAATTTAAAAAATTACGAGTTTTCTTTCTTTCCCCTCTGTTTCTTATTTACCTTTCCATGTTTCTCTCGATTTTTGTGGTTGGATATCAAACTTTCCATTTAGTCCTGGTCTCTTTTGTGCAAATACTTGGAAATCTTCAATTTTGTTGAATGCCCATACTTTCCCCTGGAATTATATAGTCAGTTTCGATGGGTAGTTGATCCGTGGCTGAAGGCCCAGCTCTCTTGCCTTCCTGAATATTGTATTCCAAGTGTTGCGGTCTTTTAGCGTGGAGGCTGCCTGATCCTGTGTGATCCTGATTTTGGTGCTCCTTGATATTTGAATTGTCTCTTTCTGGCTTCTTGTATGAATTTTTCTTTTACTTGAAAGCTCTTGAATTTGACTATTATATTCCTGGGTGTTGACTTTTCTGGGTCCAGTGTTGAGGGTGATCTATGGATCCTTTCAATGTCTATATTGCCCTCTTGTTGTAGAACTTCAGGGCAATTTTGCTGAATAATTTCTTTAAGTATGGAGTCCAAGTTTCTATTAATTTCTGCTTTTTCTGGAAGACCAATGATTCTCAAATTGTCTCTTCTCAACCGGTTTTCTTGGTCTGTCACTTTCTCATTGAGATATTTCATGTTTCCTTCTATTTTGTCAGTCTTTTGACTTTGTTTTATTTGTTCTTATTGTCTTGAGAGATCATTGGCTTCTAATTGCTCAATTCTACCTTTAGGGACTGGTTTTCCTTTTCAATCTGGTCATTTTTAGTGTTCAATTTGCTTATCAGTTCATTTGATTTCTGAGCCTCACTTTCTAATTGCAAAATTCTGCCTTTTAACCTGTTATTTTCTTGCCCTATCTCTTCTATCTTCCTCAACATCTCAGTTTTGAATTCTTCAATAGCTTATGACCAGTTTTCATTGTTTTGGGAAGGTTTGGATATGATTACTTGTTTGTCCTCTGTTGTCTGGATTTTCTCTGTGTAAAAGTTGTCGAGTGTTCCAGAGTTCTTCTTGATAATCTTTCTCTTCTGGGGTTCTCGGCTTTCCATTGTTAGCCCCGCCCCTTCTCAGCTTTGTCTTCACCCTCAGGGTCTGTCTGCGCTTTCTAGGCTCCCGAGGGCTCAGGTCTCCTTGTTCTTGGGGTCGAGCCTCCTGGTAGTCCCTGGTCTGCCCCTTTGCCCAAGGCTCCTTCAGCAGTCTTAGGGGCTGCTTCCACAGCCGGTTTCCCATCTGCACAGGGTCCCCACTCAAGGTCCTAGCCTGTCCTTGAGATCTTTGTCCGCACCTAGGGCAATGTCTTCACCCACGCCAGCACTCAGGGAATTCTGTGTGTGTTCTTTAGCCACTTGAGGTCCCAAGTCTTGCTGCTCTCAGGAACAAGCCCTGGAGCTGCCAGTGACTTATTGGGTGCCCCAATCCTGCTTTCACTCTTTTGAGCTGGCCTCTGAGTTGTACGTGGTGTGGGGGGTGGGGGAGGCATTTTAGTGAGAGCTGTTTCACCCCTTTATAGAGTGGAAATGCCCCGATTCCACGTACCTTCAATGCTGCGCCCTGTTGTTGGGTCCCTTCATTCGTCTGGATTCGTTTTTATGTCCCCTTGAGGAGTCCTGTATGCTTTGGTTAGGAGAGATCGAGCAGCTGCTCCTTACTCTGCCGCCATCTTAACCGGAAGTCCACAACCCCTGCATTCTGAGTTTTAATAGTCCTGACACTTTTTTTATAGTAAGACCATGCCATGATCTTATATATTTTATATTTG
>NW_025369115.1:0-4760 GCF_016433145.1 Gracilinanus agilis | reverse complement strand
GTTTGATTATTACCTCTTTATGCTCTCTTCCTCTCCTTCTTATAATAGTATTTGTCCCCTCTCTCTCCCATGCCCACTTTGTGTGTAATAGAATATTCTATTTCCTTATTCGCTCAAGTTTCTCTTGGTGTCCCCTGCTATTCTCCCCCTCTTTCCCATCCCCCATGCCATCTTAGATTATTTAGTGTTCCACCCTCACCCTGTTAATTATTCTTCTGATTACTATAATAGTGAATATTATAATAGTGAATAGAGTTCACTACAGAGAATTAAACATAATATTTCTCTACAAAGGAATACAGATAATTAGATCTCACTGAGGCCCTTAAAAAGGCAAATTTAAAAATTATAAGTTTTCTTTCTTTCCCCTCTGTATCTTATTTACCTTTTCAGGTTTCTCTCGATTTTTGTGGTTGGATATCAAACTTTCCATTTAGCCCCGGTCGTTTCTGTGCAAATACCTGGAATTCTTCAATTTTGTTGAATGCCCATACTTTCCCTTCGAAATATATAGTCAGTTTTGATGGGTAGTTGATCCGTGGCTGCAGGCCCAGCTCTCCTGCCCTTCTGAATATTGTATTCCACGCCTTGCGGTCTTTTAGTGTTGAGGCTGCCAGATCCTGTGTGATCCTGATTGTTGCTCCTTGATATTTGAATTGTTTCTTTCTGGCTTCTTGTAAGATTCTTTCTTTTGCTTGGAAACTCTTGAATTTTGCAATGATGTTTCTTGGTGTTTTCCTTTCTTGATCGAATGCCGCAGGTGTTCTATGAATCCTTTCAATGTCTATATTGCCCTCTTGTTGTAGGACTTCAGGGCAATTTTGCTGAATTATTTCTGTTAGTATAGAGTCCAGGTTTTTATTAATTTCTGGTTTTTCTGGAAGACCAATTATTCTCAAATTGTCTCTTCTAGACCGGTTTTCTTGGTCTGTCACTCTCTCATTGAGATATTTCATGTTTCCTTCTATTTTTTCAGTCTTTTGGCTTTGTTTTATTTGTTCTTGTTGTCTTGAGAGATCATTAGTTTCTACTTGCTCAATTCTAGCCTTTAGGGATTGATTTTCGGCTATAATCTTTTGGTTTTCGGCCATAATCTTCTGGTAATCGGCCATAATCTTTTGGTTTTCGGCCATAATCTTCTTGTTTTCGGCCATAATCTTCTGGTATTCCTTTTCAATCTGGTCATTTCTTGTGTTCAATTTGCTTATCAGTTCATTTGGTTTCTGAGCCTCGCTTTCCAGTTGCAAGATTCTACCTTTTAAGCTGTTATTTTCTTGCCAGATCTCTTCCATTTTCCTCAGAATCTCAGATTTGAACTCTTCCATAGGTTGTGAGGAGTTTTCCTTATTTGGGGAGGGTCTGGATGGTTGTTTGTTCTCCTCCTCTGTTTGCTCGGTTGTCTGGATTTTCTCTGTGTAGAAGCTGTCGAGTGTTAAAGACTTCTTTTTTTTGTTATTATTCTTTCTCTTCTGAATTTCCTGTAACTGGTTAGCCATCATTAGCCCAGCAGCTTCTCAGGTTTATCCTCGCTCTCAGTGTCTGTCTGAGATCTATTGGCTCCTGAGGACTGAGTTTTAGTTTTTTCCAAGGTCAAGCCCCCTGGTGGATTCCCTTGCTTGAACCTCTGCAGGAGGTTTCTTTACAAGTCTCAGGGAGCTACTTCCACAGTCGTATACCCGTCTGCACTGGTTCCCCACTTAGTCTTTAGTTCCTGGCTGTGTTTGCCTCCACCCAGGCCTCTGCTCAGCCAGCACCCACGCCTCTGCTCAGCCGGCACCCACGCCTCTGCTCAGCCGGCACCCACGCCTCTGCTCCCACGCGCGCGCTCAGATTTCGCGTGCGTTCTTGACTTAATGGGGTCCTAAGTCTTGCTGCTCTCAGGAACAGGTCCCGGAGCTGCCGATGACTCGATGGGTGCCCCAAACTTGCTCTATTTCTTTTTAGCTGGGTTCGGAGCTATAGGTGAGTGTGGAGGGGGTGGGGGTGGGGCGGTTGCTCAGCTCGCGATTTAAGGAGGGCCCTTTTTAGCCTGGAAATGTCTCGATTTCACGTACCTTCCACGCTGTGCCCTGTTGTGGGGTTCCTCCGTTCGTCTGGACTTGTTTTTATGTCCCCTTGAGGAGTTTTGTGTGTTTCGGTCAGGAGAGGTTAAGAGCTGCTTCTTACTCTGCCGCCATCTTAACCAGGAAGTCACTACCACTCTTAATTGAGTGACAGTAGTGGTAGTCCCAATATGTCTTGCCACCCAGCTAGATGTTGTAACACCTCCCTCCTTTATAACAGTGCCCAGGCAGGATCCTTCAGGTCAGTAGATGAGTATCCCTTTCAGGTCCCGCCTGGGGTTGATTAATGATGGATATTGGGCTCTATTGGCCTTGGACACGTTAATCTGACTGCGTTTGACTCCCTTCCCAGAGAAATGATGAAACAACCATTCCAGGAAGGTACTTGAAAAGTATATATTTTTCGCAAGGAAGGAATGTTTAGGAAATGGGAAGAGGAATAGGAAACCTTAAACTAATCTCAATAATATAATCCTTCAGGACTGTAGGCAGGTGAGTGATTCTTGCTTGTTATTAGCTCCTCTGGCTCAGCCTGGCCACAGACAAACCAGAGCAAGCTAGCTGTTGTATGATGTCTCTCAGCTTCTTCTTTTCCAGATGTTATGCCTTTCACAGCCTTTAGGAACCACCCTTTCCACCCACTTCTTCTCCTGCCCACTTCCCGGATCCCTCCCGGGCCCCGGGATACCTAGATACCTAAGATGGTTTGAATACCTAAATATCTAGGGACAGAAGAATAGGAGGATTCACGGTCTGTATACAGGTTGGCAATGTCAATGAGCTCAGACAGGATTTCTTGCAAGGTTGAGTCAAGCAAGCCTCAGATCCCAATAGACCAGGGTCTACAGATCCCAGGTCCAAAAGAAAAGGAAAAGACCACCTGTCAGGGCTGCCAGGGTATTTATACCCCCCTGGCCAACCACTTTCTCCCCTGTCCTCATGGCCTCTGGGAACATTCTGAGGTCTAATGGTCTTCACCTGTCAATCAAGGTTGAGACTCTCAGCTCCCAGAGTTTCAATATGACACATATCAATTCATGCCAGATTTCCATAGTCTAAAGGTTTTGGATATTCATTGACATTAGGGCTAATAGACATTTTTAACTTTTTAACTTGACCATGATCCACAGTGTGAGTGCAAATCATTCGCTTAATTGTTAAACAAGTAACAGCTTAATAAAACTAGTACAGTAGGTAATGCACATTCAAAGAAGTACCAAAATTCCCCAAAATCACAATAGCACATTTAAATGACAAACATTAAACAAACTTGCTATCATATAGGATTCACATTAGTTGCTGTGTATAGCTACTTGCTGGGTGACATTTAAAAAAGCTTTGAACTCATGGATACTTGTCAGAAGTTTTACAGATCTAGACAATCTACCTTGGCTGAGATATTTTTAACAAAGTATTACTGCCATTATTCCAATATTTGGTGGAGGATCCCAGAAAAACACAAACCTCTGTACTGTTGGTAAAAACTTTTTGGGTCTAAAATGTTACCGAGAATCTAGATCATCCTGTTGGAAGGATAGAGTAAGCTGAGTAGTTACAAATATAAAAAAACCCATTCATAAGCTACTAGGCTTCCCAGAAAAATCTTTCCCACCTCCAGGATGAGATAATAACCCATTACAAGGGTAACTAAGCCCCTTGGGAAACCTCCCTCCTCTGGTATGAGGTTGTAACAGCGTAAAAGGCATGTATTTAAATGTCCCATCCATTGCAATGGAGGCAAGGACTAAAATAGTGAAAATCACTTCAGATTGTCTCCTAATATGTTGAAAGTTAGGTTCAGACAAATCCATGAATGCTAGAAGGTATTCTGCCATTTCCACCACATGATCGAGAAATGTGGAAGGATGTTCCCCATTTTCTTGTTTTAATTTCTCAAATTTTCCCCATATTTCAGGACACTTAGCAAAATTTTTCATAGCCTCTATTAGTGCATGTCTGGCTCTAACTAGGAATCTTAGACTTTGGTTTTTTGACAGTTCTAAATCATGCCCTTTCTTTGGTCATGAAACTAAATTTGGGTTGGTTCTAGTTTCTTCAACAAATTTATCCTTCTCCCACTTGGAAAACAGCTCTGATCGTAAAATTTCAGAGTCATTGAAGGTAGGATAAAATAATCTAATGGCATGGAGGAGCTCCTTAATGAACTTCATCAGTTCCTCAAAAAATTTAGGCATGGATTTTCTCAAATGTTCTAGGTCCCCAGTGAAAGGCTTGTGAGTTTTTTTTTCACCTCCCAAAATAATTTTTAGATTGATTAAGCAAAGCAAATCTGCATCATTTTTACAAACATTATTAAGAATATTTGAGAAATGCCTCCCCTATAAAACTTTGACATTCAATTCATTCACAGGACTTCTTAAATTAACAAAAACATTATTTAACCAGAAAGCATTTTTCATATATTTTAATTTTACAAAAATTATTTTTAATTGTCTATTTATAAGTTCATACCAGATCTAGGCATGACTAGTCTGCCTTTTGGGATATGTAAAGAGTAGGAATTATCACAGAAGGAAAAATATACAAGCAAGACACCAAGCACTCAACACAATATGTCAAGGAAGTCAGGATAAACATGTGAACTATTTTTACTGAGAAGTTGGCAGTTACTACTGTTGGCAGAACTGAGATACACTGAATTATAGAATAAGTTCACTGCAACAAGAAAGGGAATTC
>NW_025369114.1:0-2580 GCF_016433145.1 Gracilinanus agilis | reverse complement strand
TTAGATAGAGTTTTTTATCCCAATGGATAATATAGCTACTCTTCCCTCTCTGGGTTGATTACACTGAGAGTAAGGTTTAAATAATACCTCTTAATGCTCTCTTCCTCTCCTTCTTATAATAGTATTTATCCCCTCCCCTTCCCAGGCCCTCTTTGTGTGTAATAGAATATCCTATTTTTCTTATTTATTAGGATTTTTCTTGGTGTCCCCTACTATTCCCCCTCTCTTTCCCACCCCCCGTGTCATCTTAGACCATTTAGTATTCTGTCCTCTCCCTATGAATTATTCTTCTGGTTGCTATAATAATGAATATTATAATAGTGAATAGAGTTCACTACAGAGAATTATACATAGCATTTCTCCACATAGGAATACAGATAATTAGATCTTATTTAAGCCCTTAAAGAGTCAAATTTAAAAAATTATAAGTTTTCTTTCTTTTCTCTCTGTTTCTTATTTACCTTTTCATGTTTCTCTTGATTTTTGTGGTTGAGTATCAGACTTTCCATTTAGTCCTGGTCTCTTTTGTGCAAAAACCTGGAAATCTTCAATTTTGTTGAATGCCCATACTTTCCCCTGGAAGTATATAGTCAGTTTCAATGGGTAGTTGATCCGTGGCTGAAGGCCCAGCTCTCTTGCCTTTCTGAATATTGTATTCCAAGCCTTGCGGTCTTTTAGCGTGAAGGCTGCCAGATCCTGTGTGATCCTGATTGGTGCTCCTTGATATTCGAATTGTCTCTTTCTGGCTTCTTGTAAGATTTTTTTCTTTTACTTGAAAGCTCTTGAATTTGGCTATTATATTCCTGGGTGTTGACTTTTCTGGGTCCAGTGTAGAGGGTGATCTATGGATCCTTTCAATGTCTATATTTCCCTCTTGTTGTAGAACTTCAGGGCAATTTTGCTGAATAATTTCTTTAAGTACGGAGTCCAAGTTTCTATTAATTTCTGCCTTTTCTTGAATACCAATGATTCTTAAATTGTCTCTTCTAGACCGGTTTTCTTGGTCTGTCACTTTCTCATTGAGATATTTCATGTTTCCTTCTATTTTATCAGTCTTTTGACTTTGCTTTATTTGTTCTTGTTGTCTTGAGAGATCATTGGCTTCTAATCGTTCAATTCTAGCCTTTAGGGACTGGTTTTCCTTTTCAATCTGGTCATTTCTGGTGTTCAATTTGCTTATCAGTTCATTTGATTTCTGAGCCTCACTTTCCAATTGCAAAATTCTGCCTTTTAAACTGTTATTTTCTTGCCTGATATCCTTTTGAGCTATTTCCCATTTCTCTAGCCAAGTCTTTTCCAACTTTTTCATCATCTCATATTTGAACTCTTCAAGAGCTTGTGACCAGCTCTCATTTTTTTGGGAAGGTTTGGATATGATTACTTGTTTGTCTTCCTCTGTTGTCTGGATTTTCTCGGTATAAAAGTTGTCGAGTGTTCCAGAATTTTTCTTGATAATCTTTTTCTTCTGGGGTTCTCGGCTTGCCATTGTTAGCCCCACCCCTTTTCAGCTTTGTCTTCACACTCAGGGTCTGCCTGCGCTTTCTAAGCTCCCAGGGGCTCTGGTCTCCTTGTCCTCGGGGTCAGGCCCTCTGGTAGTCCCCAGTCTGCCCCTCTGTCCGAGGCTCCTTCAGCAGTCTCAGAGGCTGCTTCCACAGCTCCGCTCCCATCTGCACTGGGTCCTCACTCTAGGTCCTAGCTTGTGCTGGAGATCTTCATTTGCGCCTAGGGCACTGCCTTCACCCACGCAGATGCTTGGGAAAGTCCATGCACTGGAGACCTTTATTAGCTTCTGGGGCGATGCCTTCACCCGCGCAGACACTCGGGAAAGTCTCTGCATTAGTGATCTTTGTCCACGCCCGAGCAGATGCTCAGGAAAGTCCGTGTGCACCCCCCAGCCACTTGGGGTCCCTTGTCTTGCAGCACACAGGTACAAGCCCTGGGGCTGCTAGTGATTTACTGGTTGCCCCAATCCTGTTTTCACTCTTGTGCGTTGGCCCTGGCATTGTGTGAGGTGTGTGGTGTGTGTGGGGGGTAGAGGGGCTTCTTACTCTCACATTTTAGTGAGAGCTGTTTCACCCCTTTATAGCGTGGAAATGCCCTGATTCTGTGTACCTTCAATGCTGCGCCCTGTTGTGGGATTCCTTCGTTAGTCTGAGTTCGTTTTTATGTCCTCTGGAGGAGTCCTGTATGCTTCGGTTAGGAGAGAACAAGCAGCTGCTCCTTACTCTGCCACCATCTTAACTGGAAGTGTCCATTTCTCTCTATTGCTGCATTTTTATAGACTAAAGTAAACAATTTCCTGAGAACAGTTAAGGGATGCAGTGGATAGAATGCCAGCCTTGGAGTCAGGAAGATCGTCTTCCTGACTTCAAATTTGACAGCAGACAGTTATTAGCTCTATGACCCCAGACAAGTCACTTAACCCTCTTTGCCTCAGTTTCTTCATCTGTGAAATAAGCTGAAGAAGAAAATGGCCAAACACTCCAATATGTTTGCCAAGAAAACTCAAAATGAGGTCCTAAAGAGTGAGACGCAACTGAACAACAACAAAAAACAACTTCCAGATAGGGGCAAAAGTAT
>NW_025369113.1:0-10566 GCF_016433145.1 Gracilinanus agilis | reverse complement strand
GAACCTAGGACCTCCAGTCTCTAGGCCTGGCTCTCAATCCACTGAGCCACCCAGCTGCCCCCATTGTTTTGATTTGCCTTTCTCTAATTATTAGAGATTTAGAACGCTTTCTCATGTGCTTATTGATACTTTTGATTTCTTTATCTGAAAATTGACTATTCACGTTCCTTGCCCATTTATCAACTCGGGAATGGCTTGATTTTTTTTATACAATTGATTTAACTCCTTGTATATTTGAGTAACTAGACCTCTGTCAGAGTTTTTTGTTATAAAGATTTTTTTCCCAATTTGTTGTTTACCTTCTGATTTTGGTTGGATTGTTTTTCTTTGTATAAAACCTTTTTAATTTAATATAATCAAATTATTTATTTTACATTTTGTAATTTTCTCTAACTCTTGTTGGGTTTTAAAATCTTTTCTTTCCCAGAGATCTGACAAGTATACTATTCTGTGTTCATCTAATTTACTTATAGTTTCCTTCTTTATATTTAAGTCTTTCACCCATTCTGAAATTATCTTGGTGTATGGTGTGAGATGTTGATCTAAACCTAATCTCTCCCATATTATTTTCCAAATTTCACAGCAGTTTTTGTCAAATAGTGGATTTTTGTCCCCAAAATTGGGCTCTTTGGGTTTATCATACACTGTCTTGCTGACATCACTTTCCCCAAGTCTATTCCACTGATCCTCCCTTCTATTTCTTAGGCATTACCATATTGTTTTTATTACTGCAGCTTTACAGTATAGCTTAATATCTGGTACTGATAAGCCACCTTCCTTCATGGTTTTTTTTTTCATTATTTCCCTTGATATTCTTGATCTTCTGTTCCTCCAAATAAACTTTGTTATAGTTTTTTCTAATGTAGTAAAAAAGGTTTTTGGTAGTTTGATAGGTATGACACTAAATAAGTAAATTAATTTGGGTAGAATGGTCATTTTATTATGTTAGCTCATCATACCCATGAGCAATCAATATTTTTCCTATTGTTTAGAACTAGTTTTAATTGTTTGGAAAGTGTTTTGTAGTTGTTCTGTGTAATTCCTCTGTTTGTTTTGGTAGATAGATTCCTAAGTATTTTATATTGTCTAGCGTGATTTTAAATGGTGTTTATCTTTCTACCTCTTGCTGTTGTGATGTGTTGGAAATATATAGAAATGCTGATATTATGTGCATTTATTTTGTATCCTGCAACTTTGCTAAAGTTGTTGATTATTTCTACTAGCTTTTTAGTTGATTCTCTAGGATTATTTAAGTAGACCATCATATCATCTGCAAAGAGTGATAGCTTAGTCTCCTCCTTGCCTATTTTAATACCTTCAATTTCTTTTTCTTCTTTTATTGCTACTGCTAGTGTTTCTAGTACAATGTTAAATAAAAGAGGTGATAATGGGCATCCTTGTTTCACTCCTGATCTTATTGGAAAGACTTCTAATTTATCCCCTTGCATATGATGCTTGTTGATGGTTTAAGATATATACTGTTTATATACTTTTTTTTAGGAAAGAACCTTCTATTCCTATACTTTCTAGTGTTTTCAATAGGAATGGGTGTTGTATTTTGTCAAAGGTTTTTTCAGCATCTATTGAGATAATCATGTGGTTTTTGTTGGTTTGCTTGTTGATATGGACAATTATGTGAATGGTTTTCCTAATGTTGAACCATCCTTGCATTCCTGGTATAAATCCCACCTGATCATGATGAATAACCCTCTTGATCACTCGCTGGAGTCTTTTTGCTAGTATTCTACTTAAGATTTTTGCATCTATATTCATTAAGGAGATTGGTCTGTAATTTTCTTTCTCTGTTTTTGATCTCCCTGGCTTTGGAATCAGTACCATATTTGTGTCATAAAAGGAGTTTGGCAAGACTCCATCTTTGCTTATTATATCAAATAATTTGTATAGTATTGGGATTAGCTGATCTTTGAATGTCTGATAGAATTCACTTGTGAATCCATCAGGCCCTGGTGATTTTTTCTTAGGGAGTTCTTTGATGGCTTGTTCAATTTCTTTTTGTGATATGGGATTATTTAGGTATTCTATTTCTTCTGCTGTTAATCTAGGCAGTGTATATTTTTGTAGATATTCATCCATATCACCTAGATTATTAAATTTATTGCTATATAATTGGGCAAAATAGTTTTTAATGATTGCCTTAACTTCCTCCCTCATTAAAGGTGAGGTCTCCTTTTTCATCTTTGATACTATTAATTTGGTTTTCTTCTTTCCTTTTTTTTATTAGATTGACTAGTACTTTGTCTATTTTATCTGTTTTTCAAAATACCAGCTTCTACTCTTATTTATTAATTCAATAGTTCTTTTACTTTTGATTTTGTTCTTTTCTCCTTTGATTTTTAGTATTTCTAATTTAGTTTTCATCTGAGGATTTTTAATTTGTTCATTTTCTATTTTATTAAGTTGCATGACCAATACATTAACCTCTGCCCTCCCTAATTTGTTAATATATGCACTCAGTGATATCATTTTTCCTCTTAGAACTGCTTTGGTTGCATCCCATAAGTTTGGGTAAGATGTCTCATCATTTTCATTGTCTTCAATGAAATTATTAATTGTTTCTGTGATTTGTTCTTTCACTAAATTATTTCATAGAATTGTATTATTTAATTTCCAATTAGTTTTTGGTTTGCCTCTCCATGTATTCTTACTAATAACTATTTTTATTCCATTATGATCTGAGAAGGTTACATTTATTATTTCTGCTTTTTTGCATTTGTTTGCCATGTTTCTGTGCCCTACTACATGGTCTATCTTTGTGAATGTTCCATGTGCTGCTGAAAAGAAGGTGTATTCCTTTTTGTCTCTATTTTTCTCCAAATATCTCTCGATTTTTAACTCGAAATTTTCTAGGGTTTCATTCACCTCTCTTATCTCTTTCTTATTTATTTTTTTGGTTTGACTTATCTAGATCTGATAGGGGAAGGTTCAGATCCCCCACTAGTATGGTTTTGCTATCTATTTCCTCCTTGAGTTCCACTAGCTTCTCCTTTAGAAATCTGGAAGCTATTACGTTTAGTGCATACATATTGAGTAATGATATTTCTTCATTGTTTATACTGACTTTTATTAGGATGTAGTAACCTTCCCTATGTCTTTTAACCTTATATATTTTTACTTTGGCTCTGTCAGAGACCATGATAGCCACCCCTGCCTTCTTTTTCTCATTTGAAGCCCAAAAGATTTTGCTCCATCCTCTCATTTTCATTCTATGTCTGTCTGTCTGTATGATGTGTGTTTCTTCTAATCCACTCTGCTATTTGCTTCCGTTTTATAGGTGAGTTCATCCCATTCACATTCAGAGTTATAATTATTAACTCTGCATTCCCAGACATTTTGATTCTCTCTCCTAGTCCTGTCCTTTCTTCTTTCACTGTTTCCTTCTATACCAGTGTTTTGTTTTTAATCAGTTCCTATAATCCCCTCCCTTGTTGTACTTCCCTTTCTCCCCCCTCACTTCTTATTCCCCTCTTATTGTTCTTTAAAGCCACGCAGTGCTCCCCTCCAAGCCCTCTCCCTCCCTAGTATTGCTTCCCTCCCTACCAGTCCCTTTGTTACCCTTCTACTTCTCTATAGGGTGTGAATCAATTTTCTGCCCCTATGGATCTGATTGTTCTTCTCTAAGTTGATATCAATGCACTTAGGTATTGAATATTCCCTCTCTCTAACCTCTTTACCTTACAGTATATTGTTATTTTTCCCTGTTAACCCCACGTGCTACTTTATGGAATATAAATTTGTTCCTCTTTGTTTGCTTTCCTTTTTTTCTCATTGTTATCTTCTTCCCCCCCCAGTTTTGCATATATTTATACATACATACATACATACATACATACAATCATACACACACACACACACACACACACACACACACACACACACACACACATATATATATATATCTTGCCATTTCATCCTATACAGTTTGTCCCTGTTCCCTCTATGTAAACTTCTTCTAGTTACCCTGTTGGTAATAACAATTTTTAATATTTGCCAATACCTTCTTTTCTTCTTGGGATATAAATTGACTAAACTTGTTGTGTCCCTTAAAGAAAAGAATTTTTTTCTCCTCCCCCCATTCTCTTAATTACCTTATGTTGATTCTCTTGAGTTCTGGGTTTGGGCAGCAAACTCTCTGTTTAAGTCCAGTTTTTTCTTGATGAATGTTTGGAAGTCCTCAATTTTATTGAATGACCATACTTTCCCCTGCAATAATATAGTTAGTCTTGCTGGATAGTTGATTCTTGGTTGTAGACCCAGTTCTCTTGCTTTCCAGAATATTGTGTTCCATGCCTTCTGGTCCTTCAATGTAGATGCAACCAGATCCTGTGTTATCCTGACTGTGGTTCCCTGATATCAGAATGACTTCCTTTTGGCAGCTTATAGTATTTTTTTCCTTGGTCTGGTAGTTTTTGAATTTGGCTATAATATTCCAGGAAGTTGTCAGTTGTGGATTAAATGTAGTAGGTGATCTGTGGATCCTGTCAATTTCCACTTTTCCCTCTTATTCAAGAATTTCTGGGCAGTTTTCTCTGGTAATTTATTTTAAAATGCTATCTAAACTTTTTCTTTTATCATGATGTTCTGGTAAACCAATAATCCTTAAGTTGTCTCTTCTACCTCTGTTCTCCAGATCTTTGGTTGAATCAATGAGGGGTTTCATATTGTCCTCAAATTTTTCATTTTTTAAATTTTGTTTAATATATTTTGCTGCCTTGTGAAGTCATTTTCTTCTAGTTGTTGAGTTCTGTTTTTTAAAGACTGAATTTCATCCCTGGCTTTTTGGTCATCATTCTCTTTCTGGTCTGATTTTCTTTGTAGATCATCTTTTGCCTTCTTTGCTTCATTTTCAAGCTGGTCAATTCTGGCTTTTAAGACTTTATTTTCTTGTTTTAGCTCATGTATTTCCTTTTCAAATTGTCTTCAGGCTCTCTCGATTGCTTTTTGAGTTCCTGAAGTTCTTGAGTTAATTGAGTTTTAAATTCTTGAGTTAATTGAATTTTGTGATCTAACAAAGCCTGTGTCCAGTTTGCTGGAACTACTTCCTCTTCTTCTATTTCTGTTTCATTTGCTCCCTTTTCACTTCCTTGAAAGAAGCTGTCAATTGTCATTTCTTTTCTCTTTTTCTGTTGCTTACTCATGTTTTTTCCCTTCCTTGTTCTGCTAGTTTGAGTAGATGTATTTAATGATATTTGATGAAAGATCTTCCCCCCCAGGGACAAAGGTTTGTAGTTACTTTCTCTGCCCTTGGAAGACTTTTGTCTGTCCAGTTGTTGGGATTAATCCTGTATTGATTGGATTAATCTGCCCTGAGGCTAAAACCTCAAAACCTCTAGGGGAGACAGGAGGTCCTAGGTTCAAACCCCGCCTCAGCCACTTCCCAGCTGTGTGACCCTGGGCAAGTCACTTGACCCCCATTGCCCACCCTTACCAGTCTTCCACCTATGAGACAATATACCGAAGTACAAGGGTTTAAAAAAAACCTCTAGGGGTGGGAAAAACAAACAAACAAAGAAAAAAACAAAAAAGGTGGGGTGACAAGGAGTGTTTTCTCTGAACTGAGCTCTCCAGCAGTGAGGTCCCCCTGCGCTATCTGCTGTGTTTGATCTGGTTTTCTTTCCTTTTGAAGCCCTGAGTTCTCTGTCTTGGTATGAGGAAGCCAAGCTCTCTGTTCTCTGGGGTTTGGCTCTCTCTAAGCCACCATCTTCTGGGAGTTTTTGCTGTGTTTCTCTGGTTTTCTCCTCCAGTCACCTCTCCAGGGCCTGTGTTTGACTCCCTGAGTCCTATGCCAGCAAGGCCCTCTCTCCTGACCAGTGCACCCACCGGCCCTGAGATTTCCCAGCCCCTGGAGACTCCGCACAGCACGTGGGGGAAGAGTCCTGGGATCCTGGGATTCCCCTTCTATGCCCTCAGTCCTGATAGTTCAAGTATTGAAGCCTTTTTCTTGGCATACCTCTTTAGTTGTGCTACAGTAGGGTTCCCCCTGCTCTGTCTCATTATTAGATTTGGTCCTCTTTCTTCTCGAAGTACATTGTTTTCTATCTTGGTGTGTAAGGGTGCGGAGGTTTTAAGATTCGGTCCATCTACGCCACCATCTTACTGGAACTCCGGTTCTTTGGGTTTATAGAAATATATCTTGCTGAGGTTGCTTAGCCCTAGTCTATTAAACTAATCCTCCCTTCTGTATCTTTGCCAGTACCATATTGTTTTGATGACTAATGCTTTACAGTACAGTTTAGGATCTGGTACTGCCAGGCCACCTTCCTTCATATTTTTTTTTCACTATTTCCCTTGATATTCTTGATCTTTTGTTCTTCCAAATGAACTTCGTTATAGATTTTTTTCTAATTCAGTAAAAATAGTTTTTTGGCAGTGTGATAGATAATGGCACTAAATAGGTAAATTAATTTGGGTAGAATGGGCATTTTTATTATGTTAGCTCTTCCTACCCATGAGGACTCGATCTTTTTCCAATTGTTTAGATCTAGTTTTAATTGTGTGGAAAGCATTTTGTAGTTGTGTTTGTATAATTCCTGTGTTTGTCTTGGCAGATAGATTCCTGAGTATTTTATATTGTCTAGGGTGATTATAAATGGAATTTTTCCTTCTAACACTTCCTGCTGCGATGTATTTGGAAAATATAGAAATGGTGATTATTTATGTGCGTTTATTTTGTATCCTGAAACTTTGCTAAAGTTGTTGATTATTTCCAATAACTTTTTAGTTGATTCTCTAGGAATTTTTAAGTAGACCATCATATCATCTGCAAAGAATGATAGCTTAGTCTCCTCATTGCCTATTTTAATACCTTCAATTTCTTTTTCTTCTCTAATTGCCACTGCTAGTATTTCTAGTACAATGTTAAATAATACAGGTGACAATGGGCATCCTTGTTTCACTCCTGATCTTATTGGGAATTTATCCCCATTGCAGATGATGTTTGTTTATGGTTTTAGATATATACCATTTATTATTTTTAGGAAAGGTCTTTCTATTCCTAAACTTTCTGAAGTTTTCAGTAGGTATGAGTGTTGTATTTTGTCAAAGACTTTTTCAGCATCTATTGTGATAATCATGTGGTTTTTGTTGGTTTGCTTGCTGATATGGTCAGTTATGTGGATGGTTTTCCTAATGTTGAACCATCCTTGCATTCCTGCTATAAATCTCACCTGATCATAATGAATAATCATCATGATCACTTGCTGGAATCTTTTTGCTAGTATTCTGTTTAGGATTTTTGTCTATGTTCATTAGGGACATTGGTCTGTAGTTTTCTTTCTCTGTTTTTGATCTACCTGGCTTTGGGATCAGTACCATATTTATGTCATAGAAGGGATTTGGTAGAACTCCTTCTTTGCTTATTGTGTCAAACAGTTTGTATAGTATTGGAATTAGTTGTTCCTTGAAGGTCTGATAGAATTCACTTGTGAATCCATGTGGTCCTGGAGATTTTTCTTAGGGAGTTCTTTGATGGCTTGTTCAATTTCTTTTTCTGATATGGGATTATTTAAGTATTCTATTTCTTCTGCTGTTAATCTAGGCAATTTATATTTTTGTAAATATTCATCCACATCACCTAGATTGCTATATTTATTGCCATATAATTGGGCAAAATAGTTTTAATGATTGCCTTGATTTCTTCTTCATTAGAGGTGAGGTCTCCCTTTTCATCTTTGATGCTGATAATTTGGTTTTCTTCTTTCCTTTTTTTATTAGATTGACCAGTACTTTATCAATTTTATTTGTTTTTTTCAAAGTACCAGCTTCTAGTCTTATTTATTAATTCAATAGTTCTTTTACTTTAAATTTTATTGATTTCTCCTTTGATTTTTATAATCTCTAATTTAGTTTTTTACTGGGGATTTTTAATTTGTTCACTTTCTAGTACATTGTCAATCTTTGTGAATGTACCATGTGCAGGTGGAAAGAAGGTGTATTCGTTTTTGTCCCTGTTTATTTTTCTCCACATATTTATTTACTCTAATTTTTCTAGGATTTCATTCACCTCTCTCATCTCTTTCTTATTTATTTTTTGGTTTGATATATCAAGATCTGATAGAGGAATATTTAAATCTCCAACTAGTATAGTTTTACTATCTACTTCCTCCTTGATCTCTTCCAGTTTCTCCTTTAGAAATATGGATGCTATACCTTTTGGTGCATACATGTTTATTACTGTTATTTCCTCATTATCTATACTTCCTCCCTATGTCTTTTAATCGGATCTATTTTTACTTTGGCTTTATCAGAAATCATGATTGCCACTCCTGCCTTCTTTTTCTCAATTGAAGCCTAAAAGATTTTACTCCAGCCATTGACCTTAAACATGTGAATGTCCACCTGCCTCATGTGTGTTTCTTATAGACAACATATGGTAGGATTTTGTTTCTAATCCACTCTACTATTTGCTTCTTTTTTATGAGCAAGTTCATCCCATTCACATTCAGGATTATAATTTTCAGCTGTTTATTCCCTAACATTTTGGTATCCTCTCCTAGTTCTACTCCTTCTTCTTACAGTATTTCCTTTTAAACAAGTGGTTTGTTTTAAATCAGATCCCCTTGTCCCCTCCCTTGGTTTACTGCCCTTTCCACCCCACCTTCCCTTCTTATTATTTTAAGGCCTTATGAATTCCCCCCTTTCGTTCCCTTTAAGAACTCCCTACCCCATTACCCCCCTTGGTTTATCCCTTCTGACTTCATCCGTAGGGTTAGATAGAATTTGATATCCCAATGGATCTAGCTACTCTTCCCTCTCAGGATTAATTCCGCTGAGAGTAAGGTTTAAGTATTTCCTATTACTGCTCTCTTCCTCTCCTTCTTATAATATTATCCATCCCCTCCCCTTCCCATGCTCTCTTTGTGTGGTATAGATTATCTTATTTTTCTTATTCGTTCAAGTTACTCTTGGTGCCATCTTCTATTCCCCCCCACACACTTTCCCACCCATATTATCTTAGACCATTCAGTACTCCAACTTCTCCTTAGTACTAATTCTTCTAATTACTATAATAGTGAATACAATTTTTTAGAATTACACATAATATTTCTCCATATAGAAATACAAATAATTTGATCTTATTGAAGCCCTTGAAGAAGGCAATTTAAAGGTCAGAATTTTCCTTCTTTCTCCTCTCTTTCTTATTTACCTTTTCATGTTTCTCTTGGTTTTTATGGTTGGATATCAAACTTTCGATTTGGCCCTGTTCTTTTCTTCTGTCTTGTTGAATGCCCATACTTTCCCCTGGAAATATATAATCAATTTTGATTGGTATGTGATCCTTCGTTGTAGACCCAATTCTCTTTCCTTTCTGAATATCATGTTCCAAGCCTTGCAGTCTTATAGTGTGGAGGCTGCCAGATCCTGTGTAATCCTGATTGGTGCTCCTTGATATCTGAATTGTCTCTTTCTAGCTTCTTGTAATATTTTCTCCTTGCCATTGGATAACATGGATGTCAAGGATGTTTGTATGATGTGATATTATATGAGAAATTATTTATATATGTATGAGCAATTGCTATTAGAAGAAGAGTTTGGAACTTGGAACTCTATAGGATAGAATAATAAGAGATTATAATTTTATTTTAATTTTTCAACTAATAATTGTTATTGGATGGAGAGGCTGGGGTTCTGACCTGTATATGATGCAATGTGATATGATTAATTATGACTTTATTTATTTGTTATGAATAACACTATCAGATTAAGTGGTTGGGGCTCTGAAGTTTCTGTGATGTGAAGGAATAGTTATGATTTTATTGATCTGTTTTATGAACATTAGAAATTGGATTAAAAAGCTGAGGTTCTGAGCTGAGGAGATTTATGAAGACATAGATGTCAGTATTATTTATTAATGAAAGTGGAAGCAGGTCAAAAGACTTCTCAAAATATCTAAAGCTAGGGGTGAGAGAGGTGGCCTGTAGTTGAGGTGGGTAACCCCTTGTCTATTGCTGGAAAGGAAGAGAAGCCCTACATGGCTGAGGTAAGGTCCGTACTTATCTGCCAGGCCCCTTCCTGAGGCTCATAATACTTCCCCCAACCACCTACCTGCCTTGCCTTTCTTTTTGGAGCTCCATAAAATGGCCTTGAACCTGCTGGATCCTTAGACTCTACAAGAAGTCCTGGAGTAGGTCCATCCATCCAGGTGCAGGGTAGGAAGGGATAGGGTGATTGTACTGTACATCACCCCTAATCCCATTCCCTCCTTCTCCATTCCTGTCCATCTACTCTATCAAGGGCAGGCAGAACACTGAACTGGAATCACAAAAGCTGAGTTCTAGCCCTGAGGTCCTAGCATCAATGAAGTCTAAGAGATCAAGGATAGTATTTAGCCTCTCAGAGCCTCCCTTTCTCCTTCTAGAAAATGAACTGGCAAAACTTGATGATCTGTAACCTACTAAAATAGATCCTTAGAACCCCAAGGAATTTCTAAGTGCTTTGATTAAGGGACACTTGGGAACTGGAAAATTTAAAGCCTTCAAGCATTGTGAGGAAATATGTTTTTTATTTCCTCCCCCATGGGGAGGTTGTATACCCCAGCAGAACAGAAGC
>NW_025369112.1:0-1513 GCF_016433145.1 Gracilinanus agilis | reverse complement strand
AATATATTCGACCCTTTTCTCCCCCTTATAATTTAATATTCAGTATTCAGTAATGGTATGCTACATACTATACAAAATCAATGGAAGATGTTTATATGTACATATATGCACACTGCCTTTGCTCACACATCATTGTGTATAAAATATATGCAATAATATAATATATATTCTATCTATGTTGTTTACAAATGATTTATGAACAAAGGCAGTACATATACACATGTGTATAAGTATACGTGTGCATGTATATATGTAGGTATGCACAAACACACATACATATGATTATCATATAAACACATGACATATATGCATATGTACATACCTGTTTCTGCACACAAACACACACGTATAAGATGCATATCTATATGTATGTTTCCATGCGGTATGTATATGTATACATATATACACACACACCTGTAAGATTAAAAATTAATATCCAAATACTTCAAGTATTATATTTTTATAAGAATTTATTAATAATAACTTGAAGAAAAGGAGAGTGATAGCCTGAGCAAAGAGGAGGATCCCAGACTGGGAGTGCGAGACAGCAAAAACAAGAAGGAGAGCTTGGGAAGAAGAGAGAGAAAAAGGCAGGATTCCAGCAAACTTATTTACAAAACATGAGGACACAAAGTGGGGATGTAATTCAAGGAATTCTGGGAAAAGTAAAAGAATTCTGGGAAATGGAGTCTTTAGGGTACAACATTCTTTTTTTTTTTTTTTTTTTAACCCTTGTACTTCGGTGTATTGTCTCATAGGTGGAAGATTGGTAAGGGTGGGCAATGGGGGTCAAGTGACTTGCCCAGGGTCACACAGCTGGGAAGTGTCTGAGGCCGGGTTTGAACCTAGGACCTCCTGTCTCTAGGCCTGACTCTCACTCCACTGAGCTACCCAGCTGCCCCCCTTTTTTTTTTTTATTTAAATGTTTTATTTTTTTAGAAAAAATTTTCCATGGTTACATGATTCCTGTTTTTACTTTCCCCTTCATTCCCACTGTTTTTAACATGTGTGATCAATCAAGACCTATTTCCATATTATTGATAGTTGCATTGATGTGGTCTTTTCGAGTCTACATCCCCAACATGTCCGCATCAACCCATGAGTTCAAGCAGTTGCTTTTCTACTGTGTTTCCTCTCCTGTAGTTCTTCCTCTGAATGTGGGTAGCGTCTTTTCCATAAATCCCTCAGAATTGTCCTGGGTCATTGTATTGCTGCTAGTACAGATGTCCATTACATTCTATTTTACCACAGTGTATCAATCTCTGTGTACAATGTTCTTCTGGTTCTGCTCCTTTTACTCTGCATCAATTCCCGGAGGTCTTTCCAGTTCACATGGAATTCCTCCAGTTTATTATTCCTTTGAGCACAATAGTATTCCATCACCAGCAGATACCACAATTTGTTCAGCCATTCCCCAATTGAAGGGCATTCCCTCATTTTCCAGTTTTTTGCCACCACAAAAAGCGCAGCTATAAATATCTTTGTACAAGTCTTTTTATCTATGATCTTTTTG
>NW_025369111.1:0-3310 GCF_016433145.1 Gracilinanus agilis | reverse complement strand
TATATATATATATGTATATGTGTATATATATGCATGTGTGTGAACACACTTACATATATGGTCAATATTATATATGTTTATGTATGTATGTATGTATATTCAACACATACATACTATCTAGTCCAATCTCCTCATTTAAAAAAACTTGAAATTAAAGAAGGTTAATGACTTGCCCAGAGTCACACAGAAGCAAGATCAGAACCCAGGCAGGGCTGTGTGAAAGTCAGTTGAAGTAGTTTGGGGGAGCTGATTGTTGGGTTTTCACTACAAGTACTTTCACCTTGGACATTCATGAATGTTATAAACCAGGGCTTGATTTACTCTTATGGATTGTTATGAATTTGTTATGAATGTTACAAACCAGGGCTTGATTGATTATCTTAGTGATTGTCTAGACATAATAAAGTCATGGAGAATATATTAATGAAGCAGATTAAACTTAACAAAGTGTCAGGTGTACATTTTCGGAGATCTAGTTTTTAAACATTTATCAGAGCATCCCTGAACCCACATCTTCTAACTCCAGAGGCAGAACTTACTTTTTTTCTATTGGGTTAAGCTGATTGCGTGCTATAAGCTCCCTGAAGTCAGAGGATAATTTCAGTTTCCTCTCTGAATCCCTAGCTCCTAGAACAGTGATTCATACCTAGTAGGGGTTTAATAAATGCCTTTTGAATAGAATAGAATTCCATCACAAAGCCTATTCTCAAAATTTCCCAAACTTAGAAGAACCTTCCAACTTTGAATTCCACGAGCGTAGCCTTTGAAAATCCAGGATCTCCTCTGAGTTAAGAAGACATCCTGGAATAGTTCTTTGAGGAAGGCTAGGGCTATATCTATAGTTTTGTCTAGTTTTCTATTTACCTAGATGTGTGTACACATTTCTATGCATTTATGTATGCTTAAGTATATGTCTATGTATAAATATTTATATCTATCTGTAGGAGTGTGTTGGAGAAGGAGATGGCAAACCACTCCAGTGTCTTTGCCAATAAAACTTCAAATGGGGTCGTGGAGAATCAGACACGACTGAAGCGGCTGCACAATAACATATGTGTGTATATGTATAGATAGAGTAATGTATACTTGATAAATATAGTTCTATATAGCTATAGTTACAGATATTGTCATTGTTATGCAGCCATTCCACCATGTCCCACTCTCTGTGACCCTGTATGGAGTTTTCTTGGCAAAAATATTTAAGTAGGTTATTATTTCCTTCTTTGGTAGAGTAAGGTAAACTGAGGTCAAGTGACTTTCCCAGGATCATACAGCTAGTGAGTGACCAAGGCTGGTTTTTAATTCAGGTCTTCTTGACTCAAGGCTTCATGCTCTATCCACTGAGCCACTTAGCTGCCTCCTTCATATAGATATATCTAAATACAATCTCTTCCACAATAATACATCTATAAACTCTTTGCCAAATTAATGCATTCCTTTTTGGATTCTAATTAGCCTCACTTAGAGGATAGCTTTGGTCTTCTTCAAACTATAGGACCAGAAAGACATTAAACAGTTTAATGAGTCCCTCTTTTTATGATGTAGCACTGTACTCCAGTAAGGCTTTGGTTTACTCATCTGGTCCAGGAGGGTTTTGGAGTAGAAGACCAAAGAGGTCCCATTCACCTATAAAATAACATAACCCTCAAAACTGAGCATCCAACAAGCCTACCTCAAGGTTAGCACTTTCTGCTTCCTCTTCTTCTACACTGAATTTATTTGCTTTTGTAAATTCTATAAGCTATTTGAAGATAGGGATGGTTTCATCTCTTTTCCCCCTGTATTTCCACACTCAGCAAAGTGTCTTACCTGTAAGACACTTAAGAACTGCCTGTTGAATTGAACTAAGGAAAATTAATAGGCTAATATTTGACTATATTCCACCTATATGTTTTATGCTTTTATTATTTCATTCTCTTTGTAGTGGCATTTTGACTAATGGTTTAATTCAGTTCAAAGTTCTTTGAAGGCAGGAACTATTTCACCATCGTCCTTGTATCCTCAGTGGCCTAACACATACACACTGGCAGGCACATAGTGGGTATTCAGGAAAAATTTCGTGACTGATTTCCTGGACTATTTAGAAAAGATTCAGTCTTTGGGAAGAATTTCAAGACTAGTCCCTGCAGACAAGCGCAATAAGTAAAAATCCAAAACTATCCTGTGACCTAACTTTTTTTAAGCAGCAAAACCTGAAACAAATAAAATGTTAGTTAAAAAGGAACTTAAAAGAATGAATGGAAATTGATTTACTTGTTCACAATGTTTTCTTGGATGAGTTTGTAGTTTAATCACATTGGTTGGAAGCCTGGCATAATTGATGAACCTTTACCAGAAGATGGTAAAGGCATAGTGATTAGAGTCAACACATTTATATTCCAGAAGACAGGGAGTCTGATTAACCCCATGTGAAACATTACTGCAAGTTAATCTTGAAAAAACCCAAGGGCATAATTTGGCCAGCGATGTTGCTTTTAATATTTATTCCCTTTAGACAAACTGAGGGAATGATGGAACACTCCCATTGCCTAACTGGAGCTCAAACCTGGTAAAATATCAGAGAATAGCCATATGGTCTAGAACTATTTAGCTTTGTTTTTATTTACTCAAAGTCAATTATCCCAAATCTTCCAAAGGGGAAAATACACTCAGGGGAGTTATTTTCCTGAAAGGACATCACTTTCAAAGAATAAGAAAGCATTTGACCTTTGTTCTTTTGTTCCCAAGCTATGCCCATAACTCGTTATATAATGCTACCATATTGCTGCCGTGTTGTTCCTTGAAATTTTGAGATGGAGTTTTAAAACAACTCTTTATGTAGCATGGCTAAACTGTATACATTCCTTTTTTGCCACCTCAAAAAGAATGGTTATCTCAAGGGGCTAGAATGTAGAAGCATTAGAGCTATATATACATGGAAGCAGTACAGTATCCATATCCCCTATGCCAGCAATGAAATCATTTTCAAGGATAATAGAGCTGATTTCTCAACTTTCTTCTGTCTCTTTCTTTTCCCAGGGTGCCCAGGCACTTAAACAAAACAATCTTCAAGTCCTATATTAATTTTGAAACTCCCCCTCTTAAGTGCTTCCTTATTGTTTATTGAAGAGGGTAGACACCTCAGACTGACATTCAAGGCCTTCCATAATCAATACCCAATTTACATTTCCAGCTTTAGGTCCCAGTGATCTTATGTCCTTCTCAAATGGTGTTCGGCAATGATTTGGGGAAAGAAAGGAAAAAAAAAAGGAAGGAAGGAAGGAAGGAAGGAAGGAAAGAAGGAAGGAAGGAAGGAAGGAAGGAAGGAAGG
>NW_025369110.1:0-3788 GCF_016433145.1 Gracilinanus agilis | reverse complement strand
TGGAAACCGAAATCTGGCAAGAAAATAACAGTTTTAAAGGCAGAATTCTGCAATTGGAAAGTGAGGCTCAAAAATCAAATGAACTGATGAGCAAATTGAACACCAGAAATGACCAGATTAAAAAGGAAATCCAAAAGATTATAGCCAAAAACCAGTCCCTAAAGGCTATGATTGAGCAATTAGAAGCTAAAGATCTCTCAAGAGAGCAAGAACAAAGAAAACAAAGTGAAAACACTGATCAAATAGAAGGAAACATGAAATATCTCAATGAGAATGTGACAGACCAAGAAAAGAGGTCTATGAGAGACAATCTGAGAATCATTGGTCTTCCTGAAAAAGCAGAAATTAATAGAAAATTGGACTCCATACTAAAAGAAAGTATTCAGCAAAATTTCCCTGAAGTTCTACAACAAGAGGGCAATATAGACATTTAAAGGATCCCTAGATCACCCTCTACACTAGACCCAGAAAAGACAACCCCCAGGAATATAATGGCCAAATTCAAGAGCTTCCAAGTAAAAGAAAAAATTTTACAAGAATCCAGAAAGAGACAATTCAGATATCAAGGAGCAACAATCAGGATCACACAGGATTTGGCAGCCTTTACACTAAAAGACCGCCAGGCTTGGATTATGATATTCAGAAAGGCAAGAGAACTGGGTCTACAACCAAGGATGACCTACCCATCAAAACAAACCATATACTTCCAAGGGAAAGTTTGGGTATTCAACAAGATAGAAGATTTCCAAGTATTTGCACAGAAATGACCAGGACTAAATGGAAAGTTCAATATCCAACCACAATAATGAAGAGAAACAAGAAAAGGTAAATAAGAAACAGAGGGGAAAGAAAGAAAACTTGTATTTTTTAAATTTGCCTCTTTAAGGGCTTCAATATGATCTAATTATTGGTATTCCTATGTGGAGAAATGTTATGTATTGTTCTCTTTAAGGAACTCTATTCACTATTATAGTATTCCCTATTATAGTAATCAGAAGAATTATTCATAGGTAGAGGTTGGAATACTAAATGGTCTGAGGTGATATGGCGGTGGGAAAGAGGGATGGGAATAGTAGAGGACACCAAGAGAATCTTGAATGAATGAGAAAAATAGGATATTTTACTATACACAAAGAGGGCATGGGAAGGGGAAGGGATGAATACTATTATAAGAAGGAGAGGAATAGAGCATTAAGAGGTAATAGTTAAACGTTACTGTCAGTGTAATTAACCCTGATAGGGAACAGTAGCTTTATCCATTGGGATATAAAACTCTATCCAACCCTACTGAGAAAGTCAGAAGGGAAAACCAAGGGGAGCAGGGGAGTAGGGAGGTCATAAAAAGGAGGGGAGAAGAAGGTGGGAGGAATCATTATGCTTTAAAAATAAATAGAAGGGAATAATAAGGGAGGGAGTAGAAAGGGTAGTAAATCAAGGGAGGGGACAAGGGTTACTGGCATAAAGCAAACCACTGGTTTAAAAGGAAATAGTGTAAGAAGAAGGGGTAGAACTAGGAGAGGATACCAAAATGTTGGAGAATGAACAACTGATAATTATAACTCTGAATGTGAATGGGATGAACTTGCGCATAGAAAGGAAGCAAATAGCAGAGTGGATTAGAAACCAAAATCCTACCATATGTTGTCTACAAGAAACACATATGAGGCGGGTGGACATACACAGTTTTAAGGTCAAGGACTTGAGCAAAATCCGTTGGGCATCAAATGAGAAAAAGAAGGCAGGAGTGGCAATTATGATTTCTGACAAAGCAAAAGTAAAAACAGATATGATTTAAAAAGACAGGAAAGGAGCAGAGCCAGAAGAACACTCTACACAGAGACTGATATACTAGGGTAAAATCGAATGCAATGGACTTCTGTACCAGCACCAATGCAATGACAGCTCTGAGGGATGTATGGTAAAGAATGCTACCCACATTCAGAGGAAGGACTGCAGGAGAGGAAACATATAAGAAAAACAACTGCCTGAACACATGGTTTGGGGTGTACATGATTGGGGATGTAGACTCGAAACTACCACACCAATGCAACTATCAACAATTTGGAAATAGGTCTTGATCAATGACACATGTTAAAACCAGTGGAAATACACATCAGCCATGGGGGGGGGAGGGAGAAGTCGGGGTGGTGAAGGGGAAAGTAAGAGCATGAATTATGTAACCATGTTAACTTTTCTAAAAAATAAATATTAATGAATGTTTTAAAAAAAAAGGAAAAATCACCAGGGCCTGATGGATTCACAAGTGAATTCTATCAAACATTCAAAGAACAATTAATCCCAAAACTATACAAATTATTTGATATAAGAAGCAAAGAAGGAGTCTTACCAAATTCCTTTAATGACACAAATATGGTACTGATTCCAAAGCCAGGAAATCTAAAACAGAGAAAGAAAATTACAGACCAATCTCCTTAATGGACATAGAAGCAAAAGTCTTCAATAGAATAGTAGCAAAAAAGACTACAGCAAGTGATCAAGAGGGTTATCCATCATGATCAGGTGGGATTTATATACCAGGAATGCAAGGATGGTTGAACATTATGAAAACCATTCCATAATTGACCATATGAACTAGGAACAAACAAAAACCACATGATAATCTCAATAGATGCTGAAAAAGCCTTTGACAAAATACAACAACACCCCTTCCTACTGTAAACACTAGAAAGGATAGGAATAGAAGGTCCTTTCCTAAATGTACTAAACAGTATATATCTTTAAACATCAACAAGCTTTATATGCAATTGGGATAAATTAGAAGCCTTTTCAATAAGATCAGGTGTGAAACAAGGATGCCCATTATCACCTCTGTTATTTAACATTGTACTAGAAACACTAGCAGTAGCAATTAGAGAAGAAAAAGAAATTGAAGGTATTAAAATAGGCAATGAGGAGATTAAACTATCACTCTTTGAAGATGATATGATGGTCTACTTAAAAAATCCTAGACAATCAACTAAAAAGCTAGTAGAAATAATCAACAACTTGATAATAGTTTTAAGTACTGATCTTTTTACCTAAAGCTCTGGGCAGTGCTCAAAGATAGGGCAATTAAGAGTGTACCTGATTGGATCAAGTACACAGTGAGACCAAAAACTTGATTCTAAGCCTGGGGTATGAATTGGATCAGCCCATGACCATGATCATGTTCAGAGATGAAAAAGAATACAAAACAACCAAACAAAAACTTGCACCTAAGCCTGAGGCATGTCTTTAAACTATCAGGATTCCCAGCGTGATCATTCAAGAGGTGCAGCAGCAGACTTAGAGCATCAGTAGCAATAGCTGGAGTAGCAGCAGCAAATAGCAATAGCAGCTCCAGTTCCCCAGGGAGGGGGGAGAAAGGTGAAAAAGCAGAAGTAAGAGAGAAACACATTTTTATTCATACTAATCTACTCCCATAATAAGGGACCTTAAAAGTGCAGACCTCATTTCATCAAAAATGTATGATTTAAATTAATATCCAATACTCCAAGTATTTTATTGGATTTATTATGATGAATATGATTAATAATCTCTTGAAATAAGGGAATAAAAAGGCAATTATCCAACAAAGTAAGCCCACATGAGCAAAACTCTCCTGTTTCTCACCACACACCACCTCCAGGAAATGGAATTACAGGAAGAGAGCTTGAGTCAGGATTACACAAAATTTAAATCCTTCTTATGTCATCATGTAACATGTGAAGGAAAGTGGGGTGCTGTAAATTGTAGTTCTAGGGGTTCAAAGTGTAATTACATAGGAAGGTGAGAGAAAGGAAAAATTA
>NW_025369109.1:0-2605 GCF_016433145.1 Gracilinanus agilis | reverse complement strand
ATATAATTTTAATTTATCCACTGAGGGCATATGAAAAGAACAGTAACTTTTGCCTCCCAAAAGCTCCAAATTAAAATTTACATTATGTAATTATATAATTCAAATGATAAAATTATGCTACTTATAGTTATGAAAACTCAGTAAATAAATTGTGATGGTTTCAAATCACTACAGAAATAACCCTATAATGTTTCAGACATGCTTTTACATGTTTTTATAGAGGAAAAATAATTATATATTTAACAAAATTGAGCAATTATTTCTTCATAAAGGAACAATAAACAATTTCTAGCACAAAGCCGTTGGGCGACCTTTTGCAAACTACTAAATGAGCACCATTGATTTTGTCCTTCCTTCTCATATTTATAGATAAGGAATAGGAAGCCTAGAGAAGTAACAGGGCAGCTAGGTTGCACAGTGGATAGAGTACCAGACCTTGAGTCAGGAAGACTCATCATTCTGAGTTGTTTGGCCTCAGATACTTACTAGCTGTGTGATCCAGGGCAAGTTGCTTAATTCCATTTGCCTCAGTTTCTTCCTCTATAAAAAGAGCTGGAGAAGGAAATGGCAAATGGCTGCAGTATCTTTGCCAAGAAAATGCCAAAAGGGGTTATGAAGAATTAGCCACAACTAAAACAATGGAGCAAAACAACAGAGGTGGAATAATTTTCCCAAGAAAATATAGGTGGTGAGTGGCTGAAATGGGATACACCACCAAGTCTTCTGACTCCAAGGCAGGTGCTCTTAACATTGTTCCAGATTGCAGGTATGTATGTGTAGAGAATCTCACCCAGATAATGAAGGGGAATTGGGAAAATAGTCCTAAGTTCATAGACAATAAGCACAGTAGGAGCTTGAAAAAACAATAAAATTGGATGCACCAAGAAATTTAAGCTCATCAAATTAGTAAATGACACAAAGTAGAAAGATTAATTAACACAATTAACTAAAAAATACCTCTAGCATTTATATAGTAATTCCTACATACCAGATTTTGTGTTAAGTGCTTTATACTCATCTCATTTGATACTTACAGCAACCCTGGAATGCAGGTATTATTTATCATCCCCCTTTTTATTATTCAGTTCAGGAAACTGAGGTTAAGTGACTTGTCCAGGGTCACAGAGCTAATAAGTGTTGGGGCCTTATTTGAACTTGAGTGTTAAGGACTTCAGGCACTGGGCTCTAACTACTGTTCTACCTGGCTACCCCAAATTCCAAAAATCTTTTTTTTTTTCTTCAAAAGAAAAATCTTGAGGGCTCAAGAGCAACTCAAAATATTGAGATGAATCTAATATAATGAAATTAGGAGGTATAATGTAAGATCTTGAGCTCAGGTTAAAAAAATTCAACTCTAGTTTGATGAATCTTAAACAGCAATTAATCTGAAAAAGATGGATACAGGTTTATGGAGGACTGTAACCTCCCTATATGTCAACAGCCCCAAATCATGATAACCAAAGAAGCTAAGATAATCTAACACTTCATTAAGAGAAGATTAATGTTCAGGAAATTAATAGTCCTGCTGAACTGCCTTGGTCAGAGCATAAGGAATGTGGTGATTTCTGTCACTGCTTTTTTTTTTAAACATTTATTAATATTCATTTTTAACATGGTTACATGATTCATGCTCCTACTTTCCCCTTCGTCCCCCGCACTCCCCCCACCCATGGCCGATGCGCATTTCCACTAGTTTTGTCATGTGTCCTTGATCAAGACCAATTTCCAAATTGTTGGTAGTTGCATTGGTGTGGTAGTTTCGAGTCCACACCCTCAATCATGTCCACCCCGACCCATGCGTTCAAGCAGTTGTTTTTCTTCTATGTTTCCTCTCCTGCAGTCCTTCCTCTGAATGTGGGTAGTGTTCTTTACCATAAATCCCTCTGAATTGTCCTGGGTCATTGCATTGCTGCTGGTACAGAGGTCCATTACATTCAATTTTACCATGGTATATCAGTCTCTGTGTACAGTGTTCTTCTGGCTCTGCTCCTTTCGCTCTGCATCTGTTCCTGGAGGTCTCTCCAGTTCGCCTGGAACTCCTCCAGTTTATTATTCCTTTTAGCACAATAGTATTCCATCACCCTCATATACCACAGTTTGTTCAGCCATTCCCCAATTGAAGGACATACCCTCCTTTTCCAATTTGTTGCCACCACAAAAAGCGCAGCTATAAATATTTTCTGTTTATCTATGATCTGTCACTGCTTTTAAAGAAGGTCATAGATAAATTGTAGATGGATGTCTTGAGGAAGGTATCCAGGATGGTGTAGGTCCTTGGGATAATGTCCTATGAATATCTATTGAACATATCAGGGATATTTAGCCAGGAGAAGAGAGAACATAACTGTCTTCAAGGAAAACTATCCTTAAAGATTTGAAAGTATACCATATAGAAGGCAGCTAGTTGGCTCAGTGGATTGAAAGCCAGTTTTAGTGATGAGACAGATCGGATTCAAATTGGACCTCAGATATTTCCTAGCTGTATGACCTCAGGCAGGTCATTGTCTAGCCCAGGGGTCGGCAACCTTTTTGGCTGTGAGAGCCATACAGTGCTCACAGTGCATGCTCCTGTAACAGCACCTGAAAAAAAATTGACTTTATGGCT
>NW_025369108.1:0-3607 GCF_016433145.1 Gracilinanus agilis | reverse complement strand
TCCACCCCCTTTTTGTTTTTAACAGCCTTATGAGCTCCCTCCCCCTTCTTCTCCCCTCCCTTTTTTTGACCTCCCCACTCCCCTGTTTCCCTTGATTTATCCCTTCTGACTTTCTCAGAAGGGTTAGATAAGAGTTTTATATCCCAATGGATAGTATAGCTACTCTTCCCTCTCTGGGTTGATTACACTGAGAGAAAGGTTTGATTATTACCTCTTAATGCTCTCTTCCTCTCCTTCTTATAATAGTATTTGTCCCCTCTCCTTCCCATACCCTCTTTGTGTATAATAGAATATCCCATTTTTCTTATTCACTCAAGTTTCTCTTGGTGTCCACTGCTATTCACCCCCTCTTTCCCACCCCCCATGCCATCTTAGATTATTTAGTGTTCCACCCTCACCCTGTGAATTATTCTTCTGATTACTATAATAGTGGATACTATAATAGTGAATAGAGTTCACTACAGAGAATTATTCATAACATTTCTCTAAATAGGAATACATATAATTAGATCTCACTGAGGCCCTTAAAAAGGCAAATTTAAAAATTATAAGTTTTCTTTCTTTCCCCTCTGTTTCTTATTTACCTTTTCATGTTTCTCTCGATTTTTGTGTTTGGATATCAAAATTTCCATTTAGCCCTAGTCTTTTCTGTGCAAATACCTGGAATTCTTCAATTTTGTTGAATGCTCATACTTTCCCCTCGAAATATATAGTCAATTTTGATGGGTATTTGATCCGTGGTTGCAGGCCCAGCTCTCTTGCCTTTCTGAATATTGTATTCCAAGCCTTACGGTCTTTTAGCGTGGAGGCTGCCAGATCCTGTGTGATCCTGATTGGTGTTCCTTGATATTTGAATTGTCTCTTTCTGGCTTCTTGTAAGATTTTTTCCCTTTGCTTGAAAGCTCTTGAATTTGGCAATTATATTTCTGGCCGTTTTCTTCTCTGGATCGAATGTGGTGGGTGTTTAATGAATCCTTTCGATGTCTATATTGCCCTCTTGTTGTAGGACTTCAGGGCAATTTTGCTGAATAATTTCTTTTAGTATGGAGTCCAGGTTTCTATTAATTTCTGATTTTTCTGGAAGACCAATTATTCTCAAATTGTCTCTTCTAGACTGGTTTTCTTGGTCTGTCACTCTCTCATTGAGATATTTCATATTTCCTTCTATTTTTTCAGTCTTTTGACTTTGTTTTATTTGTTCTTGTTGTCTTGAGAGATCATTAGCTTCTAATTGCTCAATTCTAGCCTTTACGGACTGGTTTTCGGCTCTAAACTTTTCGTTTTCAGCTATGATCTTTTGGTTTTCTTTTTCAATCTGGTTCACTTTGCTTATCAGTTCATTTGATTTCTGAGCCTCACTTTCCAATTGCAAGATTCTACCTTTTAAACTGTTATTTTCTTGCCAGATCTCTTACATCTTCCTCAGAATCTCAGTTTTGAACTCTTCCATAGCTTGTGACCCATTTTCCTTATTTGAGGAGGGTCTGGATGCTTGTTTGTTCTCCTCCTCTGTTTGCTCGGTTGTCTGGATTTTCTCTGTGTAAAAGTTGTCGAGTGTTAAAGACTTCTTTTTCTTGTTGTTTATCTTTCTCTTCTGAACTTCCTGAATCTGGGTAGCCATCATTAGCCCAGCAGCTTCTCAGCTTTATCCTCGCGTTCGGGGTCTGTCCACTGGTCTTTTGGCTCCTGAGGTTTGAGTTCTGGTTTTTTCCAAGATCAAGCCCCCTGTTGGACCCCCTTGCTTGATCCTCTGCCAGAGGTTCCTTTACAAGTCTCAGGGCGCTGCTTCCACAGTCCTATACCCGCCTATGGTGGTTCCCCACTCAGGGTTTCAGAGCTTTAGCTCATGGCTGTGTCTACCTCCACCAATGCCTCCGCTGCTCCTGCGCTCTGCTCCCGTGCTCAGATTTAGCGTGTGTTCTTTGGCTTATCGGGGTCCCAAATCTTGCTGCTCTCAGGAATAGGCCCTTGAGCTGCCAATGACTCGATGGGTGCCCCAAACTTGCTCTATTTCTTTTTAACTGGCTTCGGCGCTATAGGTGGTGTGTGTGGAGGGGGTGGGGGTTAGGTGGTTGCTCAGCCCTTGATTTAGTGAGAGCTGTTTCACCCCTTTATAGCATGGAAATGTCCCGATTCCACATACCTTCCATGCTGCACCGTGTTGTGGGGTTCCTCCATTCGTCTGGACTTGTTTTTATGTCCCCTTAAAGAGTTTTGTGTGTTTAGGTCAGGAGAGGTTAAGAGCTGCTTTTTACTCTGCCGCCATCTTAACCTGGAACCTTGAATGATACTTTTGATATGTTGTTCTAATTTCTTTTCTAATATTTTATTTTAAGTTATTTCATCAATGTTAATTAAAGAAATTAGCCTATAATTTTTCATCTGTGTTTTTACTCTCCTTTCTTTAAATATCGAAACTATACTTGATAAGTATCTATTTTTTTTCCAAATAGTTTAGAATTTACTTGTGTATCTATCTGGTCCTGGAGATTTTTTTTAAAGGAAAATCATTGATGGCTTTTTCAATTTCTATTTTTTCATTCCAATTTTAATTCAAAAAGTTATGTACCACATCACACTTATGTCATCACATAGCAATGGAAATTTATTGTCTCCCGAAATTCACAAAGAGGCAGAGTTAATGCTTCCTCTATCATCACACTTAAATAAAATCCAGTCCTGGACCCTACAGGCAATAATTTAACTATTTTTTCATTTACTTTTTAAAATGTGAATTTATTAATTCAATGGTTTTCATACTTTCAAAATAGATTTCTTTGATTTTTAGGATCCTAACTTCATGTTTAATTGATGACCTTAAATTTTAAATTTTTTCTTGATTTTTTCAGTTGCTGACACATTTCATTGATTTGCTCTTTCACTCTTTTATTGATGTATGAATTTATTGATATAAAATTTGCCCTAACTACTGTTTTGTCTGTATCTCAAAATATTCAGAGGTTGTCTCATTGTTATTATTTTTTAAATTAAACTATTGTTTCTATGATTTGTTTACTGATCCATTCATTATTTGCAGGATTAAATTATATGAATTCCAATTACATTAAATCTATGCTTCCATAGCCTTTTAATGAGTATATTTTTATTGCTATAAGAATTTAAATTTAGGTTTAACCTACAAATGAGAATTCTAAAGTAATATTTTGGTCACCTGATTTAAAAACATTACAACTTAAGTTAAAATGACTTTTAGTAGCTTTATTTACAAAGAGGTAGAAAGACAGAAAGTGGAAAAATGTAGATAAAGAGACAGAATTGCCTAGCTACCAATACCCTGAGTTTAATACTAATGTCTCCAAACCACAAATTCAAATCTGAAAGCAAATCTCACCAGAATCCCACGTCCTAATTAGGAAGCCAAAATCGGAAGATCCAGGAGACACTAAAGAATCCTTGGAGAACCTTCAATGGATACAACTAAAACCACCAAGAATATTACCAGACGTCATGCTGAAGGGAATGTCTCACTGAAGCACCAAGGAGCAGAGAAAGTCTCACCAAAGAGACAAGGAAGGAATCATGCCACTCTCTGCCACAGAATCCAAGGAAAGAGTCTCCTGCACCAGTCCAGCTCACCAACACAGAG
>NW_025369107.1:0-2349 GCF_016433145.1 Gracilinanus agilis | reverse complement strand
ACTCCCAGTGTAATTAACCCTGAGAGGGAAGAATAGTTATAACCATTGGGATATAAAACTCTATCTAACCCTACTGAGAAAGTCAGAAGGGATAAACCAAGGGGAGCAGGGGAGTGGGGAGGTCAAAATAGGGAGGGGAGAAGAAGGGGGAGGGAAATCATTAGGACCTTAAAAATAGACAGGAATAATAAGGGAGGGGGTAGAAAGGGAAGTTAATCAAGGGAGGGGATAAGGGATACTGGCTTAAAGCAAACCACTGGTTTAAAAGGAAATAGTTTAAGAAGAAGGGATAGGAATAGGGGAGGATATGAAAATGTCAGCAAATGCACAAAGGACAATTATAAATCTGAATGTGAATGGGATGAACTTGCTCATAAAACAGAAGCAAATAGCAGAGTGGATTAGAAACCAAAATCCTACCATATGTTGTCTGCAAGGAACACATATGATGCGGGTGGACATACACAAGTTTAAGGTTAAGGGCTTGAGCAAAATCTTTTGGGCGTCAAATGAGAAAAAGAAGGCAGGAGTGGCAATTATGATTTCTGACAAAGCCAAAGTAAAAATAGATATGATTAAAAAAGACAGGGAAGGTCACTACATCCTGATTAAAGGCAGTATAAACAATGAGGAAATAACACTGCTCAATATGTATGGACCAAATTCATAAAGGAGAAACTGGCAGAGCTCAAGAAGGAAATAGATAGTAAAACCATACTAGTGGGAGATATAAATATTCCTTTTTCAGGTCTAGATAAATCAAACCAAAAAATAAATAAGAAAGAGGTAAGAGAGGTGAATGAAGTCCTAGAAAAATTAGATTTAATGGATATGTGGAGAAAAATAAATAGGGACAAAAAGGAATACACCTTCTTTTCAGCTGCACATGGTACATCCACAATGACTGACCATGTAATAGGGCATAGAAACATTGCAAACAGATGCAAAAGAGCAGAAATAATAAATGTAACTTTCTCAGATCATAATGCAATAAAAACAATAATTAGTAAGGTCACCTGGACAGGCAAATCAAAAACTAATTGGAAATTAATAATATGATTCTCCAAAACCAACTAGTCAAAGAAGAAATCATAGAAACATTCAACAATTTCATTGAAGAGAATGACAATGATGAGACATCCTACCAAACTCTGTGGGATGCAGCCAAGGCAGTACTCAGGGGGATGTTTATATCCTTGAGTGCATATATTAACAAACTAGGGAGGGCAGAGATTAATGAATTGGGCATGAAACATAAAAAATTAGAGCAAATTAAAAATCCCCAGATGAAAACTAAATTAGAAATACTAAAAATCAAGGGAGAAATTATTAAAATCAAAAGTAAAAGAACTATTGAATTAATAAATAAGACTAGAAGCTGGTATTTTGAAAAAACAGAAAAAATAGACAAAGTACTGGTCAATCTAATTTAAAAAAGGAAAGAAGAAAACCAAATTGACAGTATCAAAGATGAAAAGGGAGACCTCACCTCTAATGAAGGGGAAATTAAGGCAATCTTTAAAAACTATTTCGCCCAATTATATGGCAATAAATATAGCAATCAAAGAGATATGGATGAATATTTACAAAAATATAAATTGCATAGATTAATAGCAGAAGGAATAGAATACCTATATAATCCCATATTAGAAGAAGAAATTGAACAAGCCATCAAAGAACTCCCTAAGAAAAAATCACCAAGGCCCAATAGACTCACAAGTGAATTCTATCAGACATCCAAAGAGCAACTAATCCCAATACTATAAAATTATTTGTTATAATAAGCAAAGAAGGAGTCCTACCAAATTCCTTTTATGACACAAATATGGTACTGATTCCAAAGCCAGGTAGATCAAAAACAGAGAAAGAAAACTATAGACCAATCTCCCTAATGAACATAGATGCAAAAATCTTAAATAGAATACTAGCAAAGAGACTCCAGCAAGTGATCAAGAGAATCATCCACCATGATCAGGTGGGATTTATACCAGAAATGCAAGGATGGTTCAACATTAGGAAAACCATCCACATAATTGATCATATCAACAATAAAACAAAAAAAATCACATAATTATCTCAATTGATGCTGAAAAAGCCTTTTACAAAATACAGCACCCATTCCTATTGAAAACCCTGAAAAGTAGAGAAATAGGAGGACCTTTCCTAAAAACAATAAACAGTATATACCTAAAACCATCAACAAGCATCATATGCAATGGGGATAAATTAGAAGCATTTCAAATAAGGTCAGGAGTGAAACAAGGATGCCCATTATCTCCTCTATTATTTAACATTGTACTAGAAACACTAGCAGTAGCAATTAGAGAAGAAAAAGAAATTGAAGGTATT
>NW_025369106.1:0-1166 GCF_016433145.1 Gracilinanus agilis | reverse complement strand
TCCAGAGAACAATACCAACAGCTGTGGAAAAGACCTGGGCACAAGCCACCAGAGGCCTTCCCAAATAGTATCCAGAGGCTGGTAGTCTATAAAGTTTATTAATAATCACTTGAAATAGAAAAGATAGATAAGCATAGATGTAAATTTTCTTACTCTCAGACTACCTGTTCACTAGTAGCCCAGCTTTGCAAGATTCTCTGTCCCTCCTTCTCCTGCTCCCTCCTGGAAATGGAGAGCCAAAAAAGACACTGGTGGGCTCCACCCAAACCCTTTTATCATGTAGAGAATGGGATGCACCTGGTCCAGAATCAAGGAAGGGGCAAGGAATGAAATTCCCTCTGCACACTACCAGTGAAGAGAGATACAATTACAAACAAAAAGATAGTCCCTGCCCCAAGGACGTTTTCAATCTAAAGAGGGAAGAATATAAATATGTGGGAGGTGAAAATGGGGGTGACTGGATGGAAAATGAAGACACAAAACTGAAGCTCCAAGAAGAACTCACCAATGGGAGAAGGGCTCAGGCCTTGCAGAAGCACATTCCACAGTGAGTGGGCTGGGAGATTGGTATGCTCTTCTGGGGTGAGAAGGCTCAAGGAACTGAAGAAAGTTCCAGGGTGAGGCCCATGATGCCCCTGCTAATACTGCTACTACTGCCCACTCCCCAGCCTCCACTCCCTCCAGACCAGCTCCAAGAGTTCAACATTTACTGTACTGAATTGCCCATGAAACAAGTAAAGTACAGATAACAAGTAAGTGCTTGGGAACCTATATGGCTTTTGACTTCAAACAACAGCCCAGGGCATAGGTCTAGTTCTCATCTTCCTCTTAGCTGGTAAATGCAGGTAACTTCCATTCAGGCAGAGTTCCAGAAAGATCTGATGCTTTAGGACAAGAAAAACAGGGGAAGAATTGATATGGAAGTATTCCTTTCTGGAACAAGAAGATGGTATCATTACCACATCATGAAAAAAAGATGAGTGAGATGATTTTTTCTTTCTTGAAAGAGAAAGTCTCCTGAGGAGTCCAAAAACAAAACCCAGACTCATTATTGACATCTCCACTACAAAGAACCTCCCACTCTTAGGATCATTTGTCAAATGAGCGTCTCATAAGAGTAAAAAAAAAATACTCTATAGTCTAAGCTTCTGTTTAACACCAGCATG
>NW_025369105.1:0-1346 GCF_016433145.1 Gracilinanus agilis | reverse complement strand
GACAACAGAGTCAGAGGGACCAGGGAAGGGGTCCTCACCCAGGAAGAAAGAGTTCTGAGCATTCTCCAGCATGACCGCCATATACAGCTCTTTCTGAGAATGGTCCAAGAGGCGCCACTCCTCCTGGGTGAAGTCCACGGCCACATCCTTGAAAGTCACCAACTTCTAAAACATCAAAAATGGTGGGCTGTAGAGATCAAGAAGACTTCAAAATTCATCTGGACCAAACATTCTAACCCTCATCAACTCAGAGTATGAAAGTGAAACTCAAAAGGGATTTTCCCAAAGCCCAAACACTTAGGAGAATCAGAGTTAATGCTAATGCTTAATCTCCCCATTACACCATATACAAACAACATAAGGATGCACATTCACCAAAGTGTTTCACAGAAGATTAAATGAAACCTAATTTGAAATCTGTACTCTTTCTCTCAACAAAGCTGTGGCTTCTTTTTGGATTAAAAAAAAAGGAAATTAGAAAGGTTTAATATAAAATAAGGCAGAGAAAATTAGAAGGAAAGCAGGAAACTGGGGAAAATTCTACCTCATTGCTTTGATAAGGGCCTCCTTTCTCCATTGAATAAGGAACTGGGCCAAATTGATAAGAAATGAGTCATTCCCTAGGTGATAGATGGGCAAAGGATATGAATCATTAGTTTTCCAAAGAAATCAAAGCTCTCAATAGTCACATGAAAAGAAAGATCTTAAATCATTCATTATAAAAATTCAACTTAAGACAATTCTGAGGGACTACTTGATACCTATCAGATTGTGTAATGTGATAGAAAAGGAAAATGAGAAATGATGGAAGGGATGTGAAAAAATTGGGCCACTAATTCACACTTCTGAACCGGCCCAATCTTAATCCTTAATTCAGAGAAACACTTCAGACCTATGCCCAAGGGAGAATAAAACTCCACATACTCTTTGATCCAGTAATACCACCACTAGGTCTGGGTCTCAAAGAGATCAAAGAAAAAGAAAAAGGATCTATTTGTAAAAATATAATTATTCTAGTAGGTACTGGGGGGTGGGATTGGACCAAAAAAATTGGACATTGAGATGTCTCATTAATTGGAAAATGGCTGAACAAGATCTGGTATATGGTTGTACTAGAATACTACTGTGCTATAAGAAATGAGAGGGATGGTTGCAGAACAACCTGGGAAGAATTATATGAAGTGACAGAAAATGAAGTAAGCAACACCAGTGTCTCCAGTCACACTGATAATATAACAATGATCAACAGTGAAAAATTTAGCTCCTTTGAGCAAGTCAATGATCCACAGTGTCAGAGGGTCATGATGAAAAAAGCCATTCACCACCAAAAAGAAAAATGATATATT
>NW_025369104.1:0-5550 GCF_016433145.1 Gracilinanus agilis | reverse complement strand
GAGCAAGCAGCCTCCTTTTATCCTTGTCTCTGACCCAAGAAAACTCCCCTGATTCACCATTGGCTGATCCCTAGAGAGTTCCAATCTTTACACAGGAGCTAGCTAAGCAGAACACAGACCAGCAACGTCTAATTATATTAAATATTTATTTTGGTCCTAGCCAATCAAAGGAGAACACATTTTCAGTCCTCCTGGTCCACATGCTGTTTTCTTCAACCAGTCCAAGGAGGTGAAAGTTTTTGCTCTTAAGTTTCAGTTTCTACATGACATTTCAGGGAAAACAAAACTTGGCTTGTTTATCTGGTCTTGATGATTCATTCAGGGGACAAGGTTTTGCCCTATTAATATGGGTCCCCAGTACTGGTAAGATCAGAATCAATATTTCTATTTTGTCTTCCTATTTCCATATACATTTGTATTCCTAGACTTCTTCAACTGTTTCCAGGTTTAAAAAAAAAAAAGAATTATATTGAATAAGAATGGGGAAGGCAGCTGGGTTCATTCAGTGGATTGAGAACCAGGCCTAGAGATGGGAGGTCCTGGGTTCAAATCTGGCCTCAGACACTTCCCAGCTGTGTGACCCTGGGCAAGTCACTTAAACCCATTGCCTAGCCCTTACCACTCTTCTGCCTTGGAACCAATTCTAAGATAGAAGATAAGGGTTGTTTTTAATTGAATAAGACAAACATAGCATTTCCCATTCCAATTGACAAGAAGGTGCAGGTAAGGTGTATAAACACAGATCCAACAATGACCTCTTAACAGGTGGGAGGGGTATCTAGCTGGATCTCTAGGGAAAGAGTGATTATCTCCTACCCCAAGAGGATTTCCCATTAGAATAAATGATGAAGTTTGTTTAGACTGGCATTTCCAGAGCTGTTCCTCTTTTTTATAAGTATACTCATTGGCACTATTGTACAATTTTCTCCAATAATTTGTGAAGTCTTTCATCCTAGAGCCATTTTTACAGTTCCACCCCAAGACTTTGGGAATTATTATTCAGAAGGTTTTGTCATTGCTCATACAATAAAACAGAGAAGTATTAACTTGTCTAGCCTCCCCAACACTGTCTTAACCTGATATAACAAACCAAGATGGCATTGACTTGTGATTTTCCATCAAGATACATCCCAACCGGGTCTGGTACAGGGAAATCAAGTCCCATTTAGAAGGATATCCCCAGTTTTAAACCAGGGGTACTTGGAAAAATTCAAAGGAGTGCTGTCATAAGTCTAACAGTCTGGTAGGACTATTTCTATTCACACTTATAGGTCCCAACTTCAGGATCTCTTCTAGTTAGGTTCAGACAAAATCTTCCCTGTGGGGTTCTCATTAGTGGCCAAATATTCTGTTCCCCATTTTCCCATAGCCAAGAGGTTTCCCTCAGCACCTCATCCAGGGAGGCTGAGGATCCACTTGGGCACAAGAGGGATGGTAGCCCAGAGCCAAGCGCTAGACAGAGATGCTTCTCCACACACCCAACATCTAGTTAGATTGAAAGTGGAAGCCATTCTCTCAGCCACTTGGATAAAGGTATTCTCCCTGCAAGGGTTAGACTGCAGTGAGCAAGGGATTGGATATGCCATCACCTCATTTTGGATGCCATGGTTTTTAGTTCAAGTGTTCTCCTTTGGCACTACTATAACGTTATGCATCATGGATCACTACTCCTCCTTTGGGATCAATCTAAATTGTTGCTTCTGTCTGGGTCTCATGCTATCAGCTCAAAAGAGTATACTCATTTCTACAAGTTCTTTATTTCTGATCAAGATACCAAATGAGAAAAACCATGAATAAAAGAAGCCCAATCAGGGCTAAAACAAATATCATAAACCCTGTTTCCTCACTCAGACTAACAGTTAAACCATAATACACACATTACAATTTCCTTTGCAAAAATAGCATGATAGCCCTAAGAGCAGTGGTTCCCAAACTTTTTTGGCCTACTGCCCCCTTTCCAGAAAAAATATTACTTAGCTTACTTACTTTTATACTATCACCACCCCCTTACAGTTATTCACCACCTCCAAATGCACCTGTGACCATCACTGCCTCCCCCCATTGCTGCAGCACCCACCAGGGGGCAGTGGCACCCACTTTGGGAATCACTGCCTAAGAGCAACAAGAATACTGAGAGACAATAAGCAAATAACACAGTCTTTTGAATTTCATTTTCAAAAGAGCTTGTCCTTGTTCCACAGTCTTCTTTGCATTTTCTTCTCATTCTGGCTCCAATGGTGATGCAACTGGCCCCTTTACCCAGGAATGATGTATCCAGCCTTTTTCTGCTGTTCTCATCACAGCCTCAGTTGTCAGAAGTAGGAGGAAATATCCTTCCCAGATAGGATGAAATTTCTCCTTCCAGGTTTTTATCAGCACCTAATGTCCTAACATTAGTTGATGAGCCAAGAATTCAAGAGGCAGAGTCTGAGCCAAGAGTCTTGGGCGGAGGGGGGAGTTTTGGGGGGAATAGCAATCAATGTGAACATTTTGGAAAGGTCTGACCTACCAGTAACTGACTCCTCATGTCTTTCTTCTTGATCATCTTGCAAATGATACACCATTCACAGACTTGTTTTGCTATAGTATATATCCCAACATATCCATACCTTCTCAATACTATTTCTCACATAGTTTGGGCTCCTAGATGACTCCCCTTGTGTAAGGTATTTATGATTCCCCTAATTATGGGTTTGTTAGCCATTTCCTTTCCATTAGGAATCATCCACCCTCCCTCAGCTATGAGTTCTACCCCTATTTTGTTTGAGTTTCTTTTCTTCTTTCTTTGTGAAAGAGAAGCCCTGATTGTGAGAGAGAGTGGAGAGATTAGAGTCATCAGCTTTTCCTCACATTCTCCTAACAAAGCAGCCCTTTTTGCCTCCTCATCTGCTAACCTATTACTTCTTGCTTCAAAAGTATCAGTATTCTGGTGTCCATTAACAGGTACTACAGCAATTTCCTCAGGCAACATCAAATTCCCTAAGACTTTTTAATAATTCATGGTATACCAGTTCTTTACCCTGACTATTTATCATTCCCCTCTCTTCCAAAATTCTACCAAACACATGTACTACCTTGAATGTATATTTCCAGTCAGTATAAATGGTCACAAAATAGTCCCAGAATTTTTTGCCAAACACTTTAATGTCTGACTCCATGAGTATAGTTCACAGGTTTGGGCTGACCAGTTGTTAGGTAGTCTTTCACTTTCAACAACTAAAGTACATTTCCCATCTATGATGGCACAGCCATTATGTCTTTTTCCTTCCATTACTCTAGATCTATACATCTATAAAAAGATGCCTTCTCCTCAGAAGCAGGGACTCCAGCAAATCTTCCCTGTTTGTTTGGCAGTCTATAAAGTCTAAAACACTCATATTCTAGTGGTTCATTCTCTTGATCTGAATGATGCCATAGGAAATTTACAGGGTTTAAACAACTATCTACAGTGAGCAAAAAATCATCCATTTTCTAATAGAATAGCTTCATATGTTAGGATTCTGGAATCCATCAACCATCTCCCAACTTTCTGGTTTAGGATGATTCTTACTTGATGGGGAATGTTTACCACTAAGTCTCATCCAAATAGTAATTTTCTACTGTCTTCGACCAACAAGTCAGTAACCACCACTGCTTGAACACATTTGGGCTATCGCCTAGCTACTGGATCTAACAGTTTGAATAGGAAGGCCATTGGTCTCTACTGACGTCCCCAAACTTGTACTGATACCCACAGTACAATCCATTTCCTGCATTCAAAAAGATAAAATGGTTTTTGCAATGTAGATAAGACTAGCACTGGTGATTTGACTAATAATTATTTAATTTCTTTTATCTTCTTTTTTTCCCTTTCCATCCAAACTGTAAGATTTGATTCATCCTCCAATAATTTTGAATACAATGGCTTAGTGCTCTGAGCATAAGAATTTATCCACAAATGACAGTATCCTACTAGGCCAAGAAATTTTCTTAATTCCCTTTTGGTTTTGGGGAGGAGTAATAGGAGGATCCTCTGGTCTCTATTCTGTTCTAGCCTTCTCTTTGCAGTACTTATCCAGTGTACCAAATATTTAACTTCCTTTTCAGCTTTCGCAATTTTGTTTTTGATATCCTCAAACCCTTTTCTCCTAGAAAATTTAGTAATGCATTGATGGCAGCTGCCACTTCTGTTCTTCTTTCAACAATTAGTAGATCATCTACATACTGTAATAGTGTAATTTCTGCTGGCAGTTCTAATTCCTGCAAGAGTTGTTCCAAAAATTGACCAATGTAAGTGTTATAAATCTTTTATTTATAAAAGAGGTAGAAAGAGTGAAAGTACAAAAGGGTAGAAAAAAACATTAATGTATCTAACTAAATATTGTTCCAGGGCTTAGCTCAGCCAGGACTTCTTAATCTTCAGTCAGAATCAAACTATCTTTAGAAGACAGGAAGGGAAACCCAGCTGTGCACTCACCCAAGACAATGACTGGAGCTGAAGGTGACCCCTGAGGCCTGCTTTCTTCTTTGAGCTGACCTTCTTCTTGGGGTCGACTTCCTTCTTGGAGTGACTCTATTCTTGGAGTTCATTCTCCACTCCTTGGAGTGACTCTCTTCTTGGAATCCACTCTCTATTAGCTCCTTCACCAGACTCCTTCCACCAGACTGCCATCATGGCTTTTATGGTGGTTTCCTGTCCCTGCCCCATTTCACAAGGGCCAATGATAGTTTCCAAATTGTCTGAGTTCTCACCTTTGGAACCTCACCTTTCTGACTATGTGAACTCTTAATTTTTGGCATGTTCTTACCTAGCATCCAGTAAGGTGTGAACTCACTAATTGGTTTGTGAGCTCCTAAACACTTAAGTTTCTGCCTTGTTCTCACCTAGCATCAAGTAAAGTGTAAACTCACAGAATTCCCTTTCACATCAAATAGGTTAGGGAACTCTATGTATCCCTATGAGAATAAATCATTGTTTCCTTCCAGTCTTTGGATCCTCCCATTCAAAAGCAATCTGCTATTAGGGTCTAGCAGACATGCTCAAATGGCATCCTTTAAATACACTACACTGAGCCATTCACTTTCAAAAGGGATTTTGACTAATAGAGTATATGGGTCTGGAACAACAAGATATTTGGTCTCTACTATTTTATTTTATTTATTGCTCTCAGATCTTGTACCAATCTGTAAGAGCCATTGGGTTTCCAAATGAGCAGTATTGAGGTATTGAAGAGAGGCATGCATGGCTTTAGAAGGTCATCTTTGATGTGGCCATCTATCACTGGCAAAAGACCCTTCCTTTCCTCAAGAGATATTGGATACTGCCTCACTTTTACCACCTCAGCTAGATCCTTCAGGGTGATTTAAATGAAGGTAATACATAATCTCTCCCAATTCCCTTTGCTAGCCCAAACTGAAGGATTTATTTCTTTCACATCACCTTCTTTTAGGAGGTTAATCCAGCTTAAAATATATCTTCCTTGTACTTCAAGGTTTAGACCAAATTTTAAAAGTAAGTCTCTCTTGAACAGATTGATCCCTCCTTCAGGGATGTGCAATAATCTTTCATTA
>NW_025369103.1:0-4189 GCF_016433145.1 Gracilinanus agilis | reverse complement strand
CTAAAGTAATGCTTGTTGGTTGATTGATGATGATGATTATAATGTTGTCAGAGATCTTTAGGAGAATCCTGTAAAGGAGCTGGTCCATTTCACAGAGGGAACATGGCTCAGAGAAGGGCCCAAGCCAGGTCTCAAACTTGGCTCTTTCTTCTGACTCCCCAGACTGATGTTCTTTGTTTTGGGCTACTCTCTCCAGCCCCGCCCTTCTACGAAAACTGGTTTGTCCAAAGGACAACATTTTTGGTTCCTCGTTTCAAGATGATGAGGACAATCTCTACATTGTTATTTGGTCATTTTTCAATCATGCTTGACTCTCCATGACCCGATTTCAGGTTTTTCTTAACAAAGATACTGGAATGCTTTGCCATTTCCTTCTCCAGCTCATTTTTATAGATGAAGTCAAAAGGTGAAGTGACTTGCCCAGGGTAACACAGAATCATCTTTGAACCTAGGAAGACAAATCTTCCTGATTCCAGGGGTGAAGATGGGATTAATCCTACCCTGCCTCTTTTCACATCGAATCACCAAAAGTGTAAACACCCCACTTAATTCTCAAATAGGGGAAATCTGTAACCCATGTGTGCACCTCTATACATTGTAGTGCCACCTAAGTGCCCCAATTCCTATATAGTGTACCTCTAAGGTCCCATAACACAAACTTTCTTCTACTGCCATTTCCTAAATGGAATTGACTGGGGATTTTCCTGCAGGACACCATATTTAGAAGGTATCATTAATACTTACAATCCTTTTAGAACCAAAATACAACAGAACTCAGTGCCTAGCTTGGAAAAATGGGGTAGGATAAGACCCAAGATTTCGCTGGTACAGGGAATTCCCAGATGAGGAAACTCCTCCTACCAGTGGAAGCCAGTCTCTTGGTCTCAGACTGATTGTGTGGGTTCTATGATCTACAACTCCTTCTCATTCTGACATGCCTCCTGAAGCCTTAACTTCTTCATTAAAAATGGGTTGCTTTGGGGCCAGCTGGATAGCTCAGTGGATTGAGAGTCAGGCCTAGAGATGGGAGGTCCTAGATTCAAATCTGGCTTCAGACACTTCCCAGCTGGGTGACCCCGGGCAAGTCACTTGACCCCCATTGCCCACCCTTACCACTCTTCCACCTAGGAGACAATACACAGAAGTTAAGGGATTAAAAAAATCGGTTGCTTTCTCGTCTCTGGAGTGTTACAGAGATAGAACAAGTCACAATTGATCAGCCTAGAAAATATGGGCTCTAGGGGAACGAGGGGGCCCTCTGTCTCAGGAGAGAAGTCAATGTGTTCACTGACGCTGACACCCTAATGATCCCTGGTAGGTACCATGCCCCAGGGCCTTTTTCTGACCCATGGCCTGAAGTCAGATCTCCACCACAGACACAGCCCATGACCCCAAAAGAACATTTCCGCATACACAAAAAGATGATTTTTCTATGAAACCATGAGTCTTTGTTTCCTACTCTTTGCCTTTTTAAAGTACATAATAAATTATGCCCGTGGCTTTCAAAATTCTCCAGCATGGGTGATGTTTCCTTCTGTACTTCCTTTTGTTTGGTGCATTTGCTAAAAGCGTAAATGACTTTCTTTTTCTCACAACGATATTGCTGAACCCTCATTGCATTACAAAGGAAAAAAACCCTTCTAAAAGATAAGTATGTTTAAGCCATAGTGATCATATAGAAAAATGTATGCCCCTTTCTGCACCCTGGGTCCCACACCTCTTTCTTAGAAAGAGGTCTAGAGGTCTCAGAGGTCTTAGAAAGAGGTCTAGAGCTCTAGAGGTCTTAGAAAGCTGGACATCACACTGATCAGAGGTCTTTAAAACTTTCTTCCTTTCTTTTCAAAAATATCATTACTTTCCATTTTAGAATCAATACTAAGTATCAGTCCAAGTCAGAAAAATGGGAAGGTCAAGGAAACTGGGTTTAAGTGACTTGCCCAGGGTCACACAGCTAGCAAGTACTCGAGGCCAAATTTGAACATAGGACTTCCTGTGTGTAGACCTGGCTCTCTATCCACTGAACCAACTACCTGCCCCATCTTACCTCTTTCAAAGTTATCTTTTGAAAAAAGAAATCCTTACATCCATCTTAGAATCAATATTGCATACTGGTTCCAAGGTAGAAGACTGGAAAGGGCTAGGCAATGGGGTCCAGGCAATGGAAAACTCACCCAGGGACACACAGTTAGGAAGTATCTGAGGTCACTTAGGAAGTATCTGGGATCAGATTGGAAGCTAGGACCACCATCTCTAGGCCTGGCTCTTAATCCCCTGAGCCATACAGTTGCCTCCATAGAACAGAGTTGTCTTTCTTTACTCGGTTCTGTTGTCCTGATTTTGCTCACTTCACTCTGCATCCGTTCCTGCTACCCAGGATTCTTTGAAATCATCTCATTTCATTATTTTCTTACTACACAATTATATTCCATAACAGTCATTCATATGTAAGTCTGTTCAGTTATTTCCCAGCTCTCTAGAGGCTATCTAAGATATCCCCAATTAGATTCTTGGTTTTTTTTCTTTTTTCTCCTTTTAATCACCCCCTTCAACATCAGAATATCACCTTCCCTCTTAACTATTCCTCGCACTCCCATTCCCAATTGTTTCCCTGTTGAATTCAAGGGACAGGCTGTCCCAAAAGTCCTACTTCCATTTTAAGAGTGTATGTGTTTTCCACTCTCTTTTGTATGTTTCAGGCAAAAGTACTACTGCCCATTGCCCTTACACCTTACACCATGTTTTTTCTCCCCTTCCTCCTCTTTTCCACATTGATGTATTCCTTTTACCCTCCCTTTTGTTTTCCCTCATCAAATGCTCACAAAAGAATCATTCTATCCCTAATCTACCCTCCTTTGAAAGCTTCTGAAGGGACACTTGTTTCTTTCCCCCCATAGAGTGCCACCTTTACCCAACTGCTCAAATAGCTCTGCTCTTCTCAGTAGGAAAAAGTGCTATTTTACTGAAGTTTCATTTTCCCCATAGGATAATATTCAGTCTTACAGCTAAAGTATAGATTCTTTGGACTTTTGAAATACTGTATTATGAATAATAATAGCTAGCCTTTCAATGCTAAGCACTTAACAAATATTATCTCATTTGATCCTCACAACAACCCTGTGAGACAAATGTTATTAGTATCCTCGTTTTACAGTTGAGGAAGCTCAGAGTGCATGAGGCTACATTTGAACTCAAGTCTTCAAGACTGCTGGTGGTGATCTGCCTTGGCAAAGAGAGCACCCTCCCACCAGGGAAATCACAGCTTGATTTTTTAAAATTACTTCTTATTGAAATAAACTAAACTGAGATGGGGGATGGAGAGAATGCACAGGGAAGTTGTGGCCCCCTAAAATGGAAGATAGAAAAGAGTTGCCTCAGAAGTTAGGACTCAACTTCAAGTCCTGCCTCACTAGTCCCATGATCTTGGAGAAGTCATAAATGATCCTACGATCCATTTGTCTATTCCTTTATGGTTCTCTGCCTCAGTTTCCCCCTATGTAAAATGGGGAGGGGTGTGAATTAGATGGTCTCCAAGGTCTCTTAAGAGTTCTAGATCTCCTCCTCCCTTCCCTCTGTCATATTTTACCCTTCTCAGAATAGTCTACAATTCAGTGACACCAGCCTTTTTTGCTGTTTCTCCCATGAGACAGAATTTTAATGCAGTTCTTCCTGACTCCAGGTCCAGCGTTCTATCTACTATACGGTGCCACCCCGTTTTTGAAACCTTTACCTTCTATCTTAGAATTGATACTAAGGGGGGATGGCTAGCTGCTTCAGTGGTTTGGGAGCCAGGCCTACAGTTGGGAGGTCCTGGGATCAAATCTGGCCTCAAGACACTTCCTATTACATTGATTAACCTTCATTGCTCTTCTTGAAACTGACACTTAATATCAATTCTAAAACACAAGGTAAGGGTTGTTAATTGAAGCAGGAAAGTCTAAGAGGCTTGTTTTTATTTAAAACAATGGCCAAGGCTTCCGGGTTAAGATGGGGGCAGAGTAAGAAGCAGCTCTTAACCTCTCCTGACCGAAACATACAAAACTCCTCAAGGGGACATAAAAACAAGTCCAGACGAACGGAGGAACCCCACAACAGGGCACAGCGTGGAAGGTACGTGGAATCGAGACATTTCCAGGCTATAAAGGGCTCTCACTCAATCGCGGGCTGAGCAACCGCCCCACCCCCACCCCCT
>NW_025369102.1:0-2007 GCF_016433145.1 Gracilinanus agilis | reverse complement strand
GGCCCCCAGGTTTCCCCCTCCGTGCCCCCGCTTTTCTCTTCTCTCGGCTGGGCTCTGTCTGTGGGTCTGCTTTGTGTCCTTTCCTGCGAGGGCCTCCACGTCGCTTTGCGTGGATGCTGTTTGGGGGGTTCCTGGGCTCGCTGGGGCCCTGCTCTTTGCCAGCACACGCGGCGCTCTTCTGGCTGACTTTGGACAAACGGCTCAGGGCCCGGCGTGGGATGGTGGTGTCGGGGCACCGCGCCCAGGGAGGCGGGGGGAGCGCCCGCACCTCCATCTCCAGGTCTTCCCCGGCTCGGGCCCCCGCTTGGCTCGGGGTCCCCGGGGCCTCCTGGGGGCCAGTGGAGTGGCTCAACGCAGTCCGGCCTTTTCTGTCTCCCCCAGAAACCAAGCGATGCGGAAGAAACTCATTTTGTACTTCAAGAGGAGAAATCATGCCCGGAAGCAGTGGGTGAGTGCCCAGGCTGGCCCTGACAGCCGGGGGGCGGCGTGCCTGTCACCTGCCTGGGGCTGGGAACCCCCCTCCCCCCTCTCTCTCTGTCTCTCTCTGTGTCTCTCTCTGTCTCTGTGTGTCTCTGTCTCTCTCTTGGGTGACTGTCAGTGTGTGTGTGTGTGTGTGATACAGACGAGGCAGCCCAGCTGTGTCAGGGATCAACTGAATGAGACTGTTGGGGGGGCCGCCCCCCCAGTTCTTGGGCTGTGTCAGGGAGGAGCTGCCGAGTGGAGGCAGGACAGGCCGGGCTGTCGGGGAGGCTGAGTTCGGCCGTCTGCCCTTATTGGGTGTCCCAGAGCCCCGGGGCTGGTGGCACGTGCCGGGGGAGGCGCCGCTCTTGGGCTTCGGTCTCTTCCTTTTAGCTCCTGTCTCAGGGTCGGGGCCGTGTGCGGCGCGGAGGCACAGGAGCGGGGGGCCGGGCAGGGGGAGGCCTTCACGGGACTTGCCAGGCTCACCCAGTGAGGGAGTGGCTGAGGTAGGATTGGAACTCGGACCTTCCTGAGGCCAGTCCGGTGGGTGCTCCACCCCCTCTGGCCCCAGGAGGGCCTCGGGGGCCGTCGTCTGATCCCGCCGTGTCACACATGGGGAATCTGAGGCTGCGGGTGCCCAGGAGGTTTGAACCCGGGCCCCTGGCCACGTGGGCACTGCCCTCTGGGGCGCCTCCCTCTTCATTCTCTGGACCACGTGAGGGCTTCCTGCAGATGATGCCCTTCCCCACTTCATGGATGGGGAAACTGAGGCTCTCATGCAGCGGCGCCCGTGGGGGCAGGGTGGTCTGAAGTGACCTCAGCTTCCAGGGAAAGGGCCGCCTGGGGTTTCTGTCCAGGCCCTCCCTCAAACCAGTGACGTCATCTCTTGTATTTCCATGGCAACACACAGCCCCGCCCCCAAGAGCTCTCTCTGGTGAGGAAGCACTGGGGGGGGTGTTGGGGAGAGTCGGCCCCCCCCTTCCTGCAGGAAGGCCTGGGCTCAGATGGCGCCTCACGGATGCCCGGCTCCTCAGCTGTGAAATGGGGGTAGTGCTCGGAAGCACTGCTAGAGGCCCGGAGGAGGAAGTCCAGTCCCACGTGTCGGGGTGCCCTGTGGCTGCCCCCCCCAGAATCCCTGATACTCAGAGGGCTTAGCCTGAGGCCAGGACCCCAGAGGGGGTCTGCGAGCTCCAGCAGGAAAAAGGGGCATCTGTTTTCCTCTTCCTCCTCTGTCCCGCTCCTTGGGGCCCCCAACCCTTCTCTGTGGGGGTGCCCCCTGGCCTTTGGGAGACAGATGAGGGGCTGCTCCCCAACAGCCCCAGGAAGAGTGGTGTGGAACCTTGAAGGATGAGATGGACAGAGGCCCCTTCTGTACCCCGCGGTGGGCCCTTTGTGGAGGATACCAGTCCTGAGCTGGAGAGGGGCCTTGGAGGCTGTGGTGGGTCCCAGGAGCACCCCCCACCCTGAATGGGGCTCCGGCTCCCAGCACAGCATCTGACAGACAGCCCCAGGCCAGGAGCAAACCTCGGAGAGAATTCAGGGACTCTC
>NW_025369101.1:0-2550 GCF_016433145.1 Gracilinanus agilis | reverse complement strand
AATCATAATAGCCACTCCTGCCTTCTTTTTCTCATTTGATGCCCAAAAGATTTTGCTCAAGCCCTGAACCTTAAACTTGTGTATGTCCACCTGTCTCATATGTGTTTCTTGTAGACAACATATGGTAGGATTTGGGTTTCTAATCCACTCTGCTATTTGCTTCCGTTTTATGGGAGAGTTCATCCCATTCACATTCAGAGTTATAATCATCAGTTGTGTATTTGCTGACATTTTCTTTTCCTCCCCTATTCCTACCCCTTCTCCTTAAACTATTTCCTTTAAAACCAGTGGTTTGCTATTAAGACCCTATCCCTTATCCCCTCCCTTGACTAACTTCCCTTTCTACTACCTCCCTTATTTCCCCCGCCTTTTTGTTTTTAACGGCCTTATGAATTCCCTCCTCCTTCTTCTCCCCTCCCTTTTTTTGACCTCCCTACTCCCCTGTTTCCCTTGATTTATCCCTTCTGACTTTCTCAGAAGGGTTAGATAGGAGTTTTATATCCCAATGGATTGTATAGCTACTCTTCCCTCTCCGGGTTGATTACACTGAGAGTAAGGTTTAAATATTACCTCTTAATGCTCTCTTCCTCTCCTTCTTATGATAGTATTTGTCCCCTCTCCTTCCCATGCCCTCTTTGTGTGTACTATAATATCCTATTTTTCTTATTCACTCAAGTTTCTCTTGGTGTCCCCTGCTATTCACCCCCTCTTTCCCATCCCCCATGTCATCTTAGATTATTTAGTGTTCCACCCTCACCCTGTGAATTATTCTTCTGATTGCTATAATAGTGAATACTATAATAGTGAATAGAGTTCACTACAGAGAATTATAAATAACATTTCTCTACATAGGAATACAGATAATTAGATATTACTGAGGCCCTTAAAAAGGCAAATTTAAAAATTATAAGTTTTCTTTCTTTCCCCTCTGTTTCTTATTTACCTTTTCATGTTTCTCTCGATTTTTGTGGTTGGATATCAAACTTTCCATTTAGCCCTGGTCTTTTCTGTGCAAATACTTGGAATTCTTCAATTTTGTTGAATGCCCATACTTTCCCCTGGAAATATATAGTCAATTTTGATGGGTAGTTGATCCGTGGTTGCAGGCCCAGCTTTCTTGCCTTTCTGAATATTGTAGTCCAAGCCTTAAGGTCTTTTAGCATAGAGGCTGTCAGATCCTGTGTGATCCTGATTGGTGTTCCTTGATATTTGAATTGTCTCTTTTGGGTTTCTTTTAAGATTTTTTCCTTTGCTTGAAAGCTCTTGAATTTGGCAATTATATTTCTGGCCATTTTCTTCTCTGGATCAAATGTGGTGGGTGTTCTATGAATCCTTTCAAAAGTCTATATTGCCCTCTTGTTGTAGGACTTCAGGGCAATTTTGCTGAATAATTTCTTTTAGTATGGAGTCCAGGTTTCTATTAATTTCTGGTTTTTCTGGAAGACCAATGATTCTCAAATTGTCTCTTCTAGACCGGTTTTCTTGGTCTGTCACTCTCTCATTGAGATATTTCATGTTTCCTTCTATTTTTTCAGTCTTTTGACTTTGTTTTATTTGTTCTTGTTGTCTTGAGAGATCATTAGCTTCTAATTGCTCAATTCTAGCCTTTAGGGACTGGTTTTCAGCTATGATCTTTTGGTTTTCTTTTTCAATCTGGTTCAATTTGCTTATCAGTTCATTTTATTTCTGAGCCTCACTTTCCAATTGCAAGATTCTACCTTTTAAACTGTTATTTTCTTGCCAGATCTCTTCCATCTTCCTCAGAATCTCAGTTTTGAACTCTCCCATAGCTTGTGAAGAGTTTTCCTTATTTGAGGAGGGTCTGGATGCTTGTTTGTTCTCCTCCTCTGTTTGCTTGCTTGTCTGGATTTTCTCTGTGTAAAAGTTGTGGAGTGTTAAAGACTTCTTTTTCTTGTTGTTTATCTTTCTCTTCTGAACTTCCTGAGTCTGGGTAGCCATCATTAGCCCAGCAGCTTCTCAGGTTTATCCTCGCGCTCAGGGTCAATGGGTGAGACTCAATTAGACATTTGGCCAAGGGCTTATAGGACACTCTATTCAAACTTATACAATACTTCTTTGGCACCTTGGAGAGATGAGCAATCTTTTTTTTGAGGTGCTATGTTATTTAGTAAAGCCTTTATTTTTCATCACATTTTCATCACATTTCATCACATTCTACCACTCTCTACAACCATGAACAAGCCCCAAGCAAGGAGCTATTAGCTCTTATATTTTCATCCAAGATAAAGTTAAAAAAAACACCTATGCCTTATATCACTATATTTATAGTCTACCTTTCTTGTTAATAACAAGACCAGTGTTTGAGGAACACTCAGCTAGTTTTGCTAATAGTTAAGTATTCTAAGCCTTTTGTAAGGTGCTTCCTAAGTCCATCTATCTCACATCCCTTGTACTTTTTGGCCAAGATGCAACCACAAAACTCTCTTCTTAGGAGGGATCAAACAGAAGAGTTCCTTTTTCTTCTTTACCATGCAAACTGGATTTTTTAAGATTAGCATATGTGGGGAAAAAGGGATGGGTGAATGCAAA
>NW_025369100.1:0-2733 GCF_016433145.1 Gracilinanus agilis | reverse complement strand
AAGAGAAGAGAAGAGAAGAGAAGAGAAGAGAAGAGAAGAGAAGAGAAGAGAAGAGAAGAGAAGAGAAGAGAAGAGAGGAGAAAAGGAGGGGAGGGGAGGGAGATGGAGAGGGAGAGAAAGAAAATGGGGGGAGAGGAGAGAGAGAGGGAGAGGAAAGGAGGAGGGGGTGGAAAGGGAGAGGCAGGGAGGGAGAGAGGAAAAGAAAAGTCGTGGGTCCAAATTTTGGCTCTTTGTAGACTTCTCACATACACACACATCTCCAATGAGGCTAACTGAGAGAGGGGGCAGAACAGGCTATACCCATCCATCTGCCCTCTCCTTCCCTCTTCCCAGACACCCCCCCAGGCTGTGCTTCCAGCCTTCTTGGGGAAACAGAGAGACAGCCAAGGGCACCATTAATTTTTCATTACAATGCACAATAATTTATGCCTTGTTTGGCCAAGCCTTTATCACTGTGGTAGATGGAGAAGCTAAATATTTTACACTCTTGCTTTTGGAAAATCCCTTGATGGGCAGGGGGGAAGTGTGTCTGCTGGGCACTTCTCTCTGCCCTCCTCCCCTCCAGCAAAGGGGCTCAGCCTACAGAACTGCCTCCTCTAGGGTACAGAGCTGGGCTCTTCTCCCTGCCCCGCTCACACATACATATGCACCCTCTGGCTCAGACAATCCACCCAAGGTAGAGGAAGCATCCCAGGAAGCTTCAGCTGGGAGATAAGAGTCCAACCTCAGCTCCCAGACCTCCAAGGAAGGAGAGCCCATTCCCTACCTTATGAGGCAGCCCATTCCTCTATTGGACAGCTTTCATTATTAGAAAGTTTTTTCTGATCTCAAGCCTAAGTTGGCTTCTTTGTGGTTTCCATTCGCTGTTCCTGAGCCTCTGGCCAGAGCTAAGAGGATTCTTGTGACCCCTACTTGTTCCCTGAAGTGGAAAGAAAGGAGAGGGCCAACATTCTTCTCCTATCAGTGTGGTGCAGTGGAAAGAGAACAGAATTTAGAGTCTTAAGGTCTGGGTTCAAAAAATGGCTTTGCCACTTACAGCCTGTGTAGCCTGGGCACATCTCTATTTGTCTTTGGGCCTCAGCTTCCACATTGGATAAAAGCATAGGTTCACCCCAAATGGGCCCTTCCCTGCTCGTACAAAGCTCATTTCATCCCTATTAGTACGAGGATCCCAGAGAGTAGTTCCAGGGCAAGAGGTTGCCCAGAGGACCCAATCTCCATTTTCCCCCTAAAAAAGAGCCACACTGGCTTGAGCCCCTGGCATTTGGCCAACTGTGGGAAACAAAGGATTTGGAGGGGGAGGAAAATGGGAAAAGGAAATTCAGTTCTCTCCTATACAGGGACCCTTGGGTTAGCTTAAAAAGAATCTCCCTCTCCTCTGCAGGGGAGTGCTGTGCAAAGGAGAAATAAGATGCTGGTATCCTGTATCTGGAAGGGACCTGGAGGTCATCCTGCCCATGCCTCGGCCTTAGCAGACTAGCCACCAGCCAGGGTAGCCCAGGCTAGGCCCCTTGAGTCTTTGCCATCTCTGCAACGGAGCTTTGCAGGCTCCGGGAGACTCAAAGGGCCTTTGTCCCCAAGCCTAGAGAGCCCCCCTCCCTTGGGAGAAGGGGGGTTGTGGGGGATAAAAATTCTATGGCCTGATTCTAGTTATATGATTTAAAGCCAGCCTTCTCTAGTTCAATCAAAGTAATGGCCCAGATCGGATCGATTTCCCCTCGGCCGTTCTCCAGCTCCCTCCTTCTTTCCCTCCCTCTCCTGGGCCTCCGATTTTTAACATTTCTTCCCAACCCCACCTCCCATCCCACCCTTCCCATGGCAGCCCTCTGCTTCGGGCCCAGCCTACCTCTGGACAGAGAGCAAGGAAAGGCATCAGAACCAGAAATGCATAGTTAGAGTCTGACCTACAGACCCAAAGGCCTCAGCATTTGGGTCTCATCCAAGGATAACTAGGTTGGCATAAAAAGGAAGGTGTAGAGCAAAAGACCTGGGTTCAAGTCTTAGCTTGCTGTATAGGTCACCAAACTCTCTAGTCCTTAGATTCCAGACAATAATACACTTAAAACAGGCCTATCTAAGGAATTAGGGATATTTGGCCTGGAGAAAATTGAGCAGGGCTGGGCTGGGCTGGAAATAAATAATAATAACTACTCTCCATATGGCTCTCGTTGTTGAAAGAAAAAACTTCTATATCACAATTGCTAATACGAGCCAGGTAAAAGATGTTATTCCATTCCTAGTTACTGGCCGAGACCTGGCTCTCACCCCATTGAGCCACCCAGTTGCCCAGTCCCACAGACGTCTTCAACTCAACACGTACAAAGTTGAACTTACTATTTTTTTGCCTTCAATCTTTCCTTCTTCCTAACTTCCTTATTACCCTAGAAGGCACCTCCATTGTCCCCCAGGCTTACAATCCTAGATGTCGTCCTCAGCATCTCACTCTCTCACCCGACCTCCCCCATATCCCATCTACTGCCACGTCCTGCCCATTGGCCCTTTGAAACATCCTTCAAGTATGCCCCCTTCCCTCCTCTGACACCGCCATGACTCTGGTTCGGACCTCCGTCTCCTGGACTATTGCAATAGCCCTCCCTTGACCTCCTGTGTGCCTCAAGTCTGTCTTCTCTCCAGTCCATCATCTTCTCAGTTGTCTAGTTGATCATCCTAAAGAGTGGGTCTGACCACCTCTCTCTCTCTCTCTCTCTCTCTCTCTCTCTCTCTCTCTCTCTC
>NW_025369099.1:0-2077 GCF_016433145.1 Gracilinanus agilis | reverse complement strand
TCCCCACTCCCCTGCTCCCCTTGGTTTATCCCTTCTGACTTTCTCAGAAGGGTTAGATAAGAGTTTTATGTCCCAATGGATAGTATAGCTACTCTTCCCTCTCTGGTTTGATTACACTGAGAGTAAGGTTTGATTATTACCTCTTAATGCTCTCTTCCTCTCCTTCTTATAATAGTATTTGTCCCCTCTCCTTCCCATGCCCTCTTTCTGTGTAATAGAATATCCTATTTTTCTTATTCACTCAAGTTTCTCTTGGTGTCCCCTACTATTCACCCCCTCTTTCCTATCCCCCATGTCATCTTAGATTATTTAGTGTTCCACCCTCACCCTGTGAATTATTCTTCTGATTACTATAATAGTGAATACTATAATAGTGAATAGAGTTCTACAGAGAATTATACATAACATTTCTCTACATAGGAATACAGATAATTAGACCTCACTGAGGCCCTTAAAAAGGCAAATTTAAAAATGATAAGTTTTCTTTCTTTCCCTTCTGTATCTTATTTACCTTTTCATGTTTCTCTCGATTTTTGTGGATGGATATCAAACTTTCCATTTAGCCCTGGTCTTTTCTGTGCAAATACCTGGAATTCTTCAATTTTGTTGAATGTCCATACTTTCCCCTGGAAATATATAGTCAATTTTGATGGGTAGTTGATCCGTGGTTGCAGGCCCAGCTCTCTTGCCTTTCTGAATATCGTATTCCAAGCTTTGCAATCTTTTAGTGTTGAGGCTGCCAGATCCTGTGTGATCCTGATTGGTGCTCCTTGATATTTGAATTGTCTCTTTCTGGCTTCTTGTAAGATTTTTTCTTTTGCTTGGAAACTCTTGAATTTGGCAATTATATTCCTGGGCGTTTTCTTATCTGGATCGAATGTCGCAGGTATTCTATGGATCCTTTCAATGTCTATATTGCTCTCTTGTTGTAGGACTCCAGGGCAATTTTGCTGAATTATTTCTGTTAGTATGGAGTCCCAGTTTCTATTAATTTCTGGTTTTTCTGGATGACCAATGATTCTCAAGTTGTCTCTTCTAGACCAGTTTTCTTGGTCTGTCACTTTCTCATTGAGATATTTCATGTTTCCTTCTATTTTTTCAGTCTTTTGACTTTGTTTTATTTGTTCTTGTTGTCTTGAGAGATCATTAGCTTCTAATTGCTCAATTCTAGCCTTTAGGGATTGGTTTTCGGCTATAATCTTCTGGTTTTCGGCTATAATCTTCTGGTTTTCGGCTATAATCTTCTGGTATTCCTTTTCAGTCTGGTCATTTCTGGTGTTCAATTTGCTTATCAGTTCATTTGGTTTCTGAGCCTCACTTTCCAATTGCAAGATTCTACCTTTTAAACTGTTATTTTCCTGCCAGATCTCTTCCATTTTCCTCAAAATCTCAGTTTTGAACTCTTCCAAAGCTTGTGAGGAGTTTTCCTTATTTGAGGAGTGTCCGGATGCTTGTTTGTTCTCCTCCTCTGTTTGCTCGGTTGTCTGGATTTTCTCTGTGTAAAAGTTGTCAATTGTTAAAGACTTCTTTTTCTTGTTGTTAATCTTTCTCTTCTGGACTTCCGGGTTCTGGGTAGCCATCTTTCGCCCAGCAGCTTCTCAGCTTTATCCTCATGCTCAGGGTTGGTCCGGCGGTCTTTTGGCTCCTGAGGTCTGAGTTCTGGTTTTTTCCAAGGTCAATTTCCCTGGTGGACCCCCTTTCTTGATCCTCTGCCGGAGGTTTCTTTACAAGTCTCAGGGCGCTGCTTCCACAATTGTATACCCGTCTGCACTGGTTCCCCACTCAGGGTTTCAGAGCCTTAGCTCGCGGCTGTGTCTGCCTCCACCCATGCCTCCAACCGCGCCTGCGCTCTGCTCCTGCTCTCTGTGCCCTGTGCCCACACTCTGTGTCCTGTGCCCATGTTCTGCGTCCTGCTCCCGCGCTCAGAGTTTGTGTGCGTTCTTTAGCTTTTTGGGGTCCTAAATCTTTCTGCTCTCAGGAACAGGCCCCGAAGCTGCCAATGACTCGATGGGTGCCCCAATCTTGCTCTATTTCTTTTTAGCTGGCTTCAGCACTATAGGTGTTGTGTGTGGAGGGG
>NW_025369098.1:0-1490 GCF_016433145.1 Gracilinanus agilis | reverse complement strand
ATTGCAAAATTCTGCCTTTAAAACTGTTATTTTCTTGCCAGATTTCGATTTCCAATTGCTTACCATTTCATTTGGTTTTGGGGCATCTTTCTCGAATTGGGAGTTTCTGTCTTCTAACCTGTTTATTTCCTTTTTAGCTATTTCCCACTTCTCTCTCCAAATCTCTTTCATCTTTCTCATCATCTCAGATTTGAACTCTTCAATACCTCGTGGCCAGTTTCCATTATCTTGGGGAGGTTTGGATATGATTACTTGTTTGTTCTCTTCTGCTATTTGCTCTTTTCTCTGGATTTTATCTGTGTAAAAGTTGTTGAGTGTTATAGATTTGTTCTTGATGATCTTTCCCTTTTGGGGTTCTTGTCTCTGGCTTGCCATTGTTAGCCCTGCGCCCTCTCAGGTTTATCCTCACACTCTGGGTCTGTCTGTGCTCTTTATGCTCCTGAGGTCTCAGTTGTTCTCAGGGCCAAGCCTCCTGGTGGTCCCCTTACTTGTCCCTTTAACAGAAGCTCCTTTAACAGTCTCAGGGTGTTGCTTCCACAGTTGTGAACCCCTTTTGCACTGGGGCCCCACTCAAGGTCTGCGCCTGCCCTCAAGATCCAAGTACTCCTCTGAGCTCAGGATTAATGTCTGGGCATGCGTCTATGCCTGCACTCGTGCCTGCTCTCAGGGTCTGAGATCAAAGTCTGTTTGCATTCCTTAGCCTCTTGGGGTCTTAAGTCTTGCTGCTCTCAGGAGCAGGCCCTGGTGACCCCAGGTAGCTTGTTCAATTTCTTTTTCTGATATGGGATCATGTAAGTATTCTATTTCTTCTGCTGTTAATCTAGGCAATTTATATTTTTGTAAATATTCATCCATATTACCTAGATTGCTAAATATATTGCTATATAATTGAGCAAAATAATTTTTCATCATTGCATTAATTTCCTCTTCATTAGAGGTGAGGTCTCCCTTTTGTTCTTTTTAAAAATGATACAGGCTGATATTATGAAGAAAACTAAGATTTTATTTAGGCCCATGTTGATAGAATAAAATGAGACCAGGAGCCTGCCTATTTCCAAATCCCTCCTCCTCCATTACGTTCCTTACCTTCCCTAACATTTTCTGGGTCCCCCAGAGAGCGTGCTTAGGGAGCAAAAGAGCCCGCTTCCAATGACCCCAGGATTCTTATATCATTCTCTTACATCATCACACTTCCTGTCTGACTCCATTTTTACAGGAGGAATTATGGGAAATGTAGTTTCCAAAGTCCCCAAAACATCCACAGGAATTTTGTCCTATATTTACATATCTTAAGGCTCAAATGAGCCCCAAATACATCTAAATGGAACCCCAGAACTTATTTAAATAACACACTTTTCATCTTTGATACTATTAATTTGGTTTTCTTCTTTCCTTTTTTTATTAGGTTTACAAGTACTTTTTCTATTTTATCGGTTTTTTTCGAAATACCAGCTTCTAATCTTATTTATTAATTCAATAGTTCTTTTACT
>NW_025369097.1:0-4679 GCF_016433145.1 Gracilinanus agilis | reverse complement strand
CTGTGTACATTCATAAGGTTTCTCTCCAGTGTGGATTCTCTGATGTATAACAAGATAGGCCCTCGTTCTGAAAGCCTTTCCACACTGTGTACATTCATAAGGTTTCTCGCCAGTGTGGATTCTCTGATGTTTAACAAGATTACTCCTCACTGTGAAAGCCTGTCCACACTGTGTACATTCATAAGGTTTCTCGCCAGTGTGGATTCTCTGATGTTGAGTAAGCTGACTTCTCTGTATGAAAGCCTTTCCACACTGTGTACATTCATAAGGTTTCTCACCAGTGTGGATTCTCTGATGTTTAACAAGATTACTCCTCACTGTGAAAGCCTGTCCACACTGTGTACATTCATAAGGCTTCTCTCCAGTATGGACTCTCTGATGTGCAATAAGATATTCTTTCCATGCGAAAGCCTTTCCACACTCAGTACATTCATAAGGTTTCTCTCCAGTGTGGATTTTCTGATGTACAGTAAGATTGCCCCTCCGTGTGAAAGCCTTTCCACACTGTGTACATTCATATGGTTTTTCACCAGTGTGGATTCTCTGATGTGCAGCAAGCTTGCCCCTCCGTGTGAAAGCCTTTCCACACTGTGTACATTCATAAAGTTTCTCTCCAGTATGGACTCTCTGATGTTCAATAAGATAGTGTTTCGATGTGAAAGCTTTTCCACACTGTGTACATTCAAAAGGTTTCTCACCAGTGTGTATTCTCTGATGTTGAGCAAGCTGACTTCTCTGTGCGAAAGCCTTTCCACACTGTGTACATTCATAAGGTTTCTCTCCAGTGTGGATTTTCTGATGTACAGTAAGATTGCTCCTCCGTGTAAAAGGCTTTCCACACTGTGTACATTCATAAATTTTCTCTCCAGTGTGGATGTTCTGGTGTGCAGCAAAACTGCACCTCTGTCTAAAAGTCTTTGCACACTGTGTACATTCATAAGGTTTCTCTCCAGTGTGGATACTCTGATGTGCATGAAGACTGCTCCTGTGTTTGAAAATCTTTCCACACTGTGTACATTCATAAGGTTTCTCACCAGTGTGGACTCTCTGATGTGCAGCAAGATAGCTGCTACATGTGAAACACTTTCCACACTGTGTACATTCATAAGGTTTCTCTCCAGTGTGGATTCTCTGATGTACACGAAGATTGCGCCTGTGCTTGAAAATCTTTCCACACTGTGTACATTCATAAGGTGTCTCACCAGTGTGGACTCTCTGATGTACAGCAAGATAGCCGCTACATGTGAAACACTTTCCACACTGTGTACATTCATAAGGTTTCTCTCCAGTGTGGATTCTATGATGTCTAACAAGATTACCCCTCACTGTGAAAGCCTTTCCACATTCTTCACATTGATGAGGTCTCTCTCCAGAGTGGATTATTTGATATGAATCAAACTTAGAATTCTGACTTAAAGGCCTCTCCCCTTTATTAATGACAGAAAACACCTCTACATGTTTACTTTTGGGATGTCTGGTGAGATCTAAACTGGAGCCATAGGAGATTCTCCCTATGTTATCCTGATACATGGGCATTTCAGGAGGCTTCTCATGAGATTGATTAAATCCTACTATTTCAGGAAAGCATTTGCTGTATTCACTATCCAGACCACAGTCATATTCTGAGGTCAATTTCGCGTACTGTTTTAGGATAGAATGTTGGCTGAATTTCTCTGTTACTTCATCAAATTCACAATCAATCTTTGGAATTTTATTTACCTTGATATTAGAGTCACAGATTTCTCTCAAAATGAAGTCACAGGGACCCTTATTCATGACTCCTGGAGGGCTAGATCCTTCCACAAAAAAGCGCAGCTTTGCAGACATATCCTTTTCTTCAAAGTTAATCTCTGCCTCTGAAGAAAAAATAATGATATAAACAAAAGACAAAAGTGGATGGACACACACACTGAATATAAATTCTTTCCTCTGATGACAGTAAGTAAATTGATTTTTATTCTATTTCCCAAGGCCAAAAAAGTTTTCAAACTTAAAGAAGAGCAGAATCAGACTTTGGATACATCATTTGGTCATTAACTGAAAGACTGAAGATGTTAGAAATACTTTCACATACAATAACAATGAAATCTCAAAATGGATCTGTGATAGAGACAAGACCAAGACTCTCATCATACTTCAAAACTCATGTCCTATGTAAAGAATAGAGAATTGACCTGACCAACTTCCTTACAAGTAGACTACAATTCCAATTCAGTGCTTAAGAATGCTTTGTTCACAATACTGGACAATCTTTCTCCATTGCACTTTCTGTCTTTCCTTTTAAAGTCACTCATTGATTAAATCTTATAATTTTGTCAATCTTAGATAACCTTTCAGACATTTCATTCCTGCCAGGAGCCATCAAACCCACCCTGTCTGACCTGGTTGCAGATAAAAACTGAGGACTGCATGGGTGGCCTCAGGGAGGATGAAACAACCACTCAGACTCTGGTGTGTGACTCCTTTGTTATCTAAATTCCACATTATTGGAATTGCTATGATCAATATCCCTACTCAGCCCCAGGGAAATACAGAAGAACAGTAAAGGCTGTTACTAGAGCATTTATAGATTCCCAGGAAAATCCCACCCTTACATGTAATGATACAGAAATTCTCCGTAAAAGTTAATTCATAACTACCCAAGAGATATCTCCTAACAAAACTGGACCCTGATTTTTCATTCCCATATACAGGAGCTGGCATAATAAAAGGTGAGGACTGTTTCCAAGCCTCTCCTGATGCCTGATTAGAAATGTTAACATAGGAAGGACAATGGATGAAAAATAGAGAAGTTGTTCCTTGGAAAGACTGGTATGTCTAACCCCAACTACCTTGGAAAAATATTGAAAGTTACTGGAGAATAAAAATTTGTTAGTAATAAAGTTATGATTCCTTATCTCTAAGAAAAGATGTATGTTGAAAATGAAATTCCATGCCAACCATAAAACAAAGATAGCCCAAGCCTAATCAGAGCAGCCTCTGTGATCCCTGGCTGAAACTCATATTATCTCTCATTTTCTTTTTTCTTTCCCCCTTGCAATCATACTACTAAGACATGCCTAGATCTGCACATTCCCATTATTTTGGATGAAGTATCACATGGTTTTTCTTGGTGAATTTCCTATGCTAAGCTGAGAAATAACTTCAATCTTTTTAACTCTCATACAGAAATTTTCAAAGTTCAATGTAAGTTTTCTTCTTTTTTTTCTACATATACAAAGATATTATGGTATTCAGTGCAGAAATACTAAATATTCATCTTATTTTACAATCTACCATATATTATGTCTCCTACTCTATGTTGAGTTGATCATGCATCTCTCAGGAAGTGAATACTATAATTAAGGGATGGTCTGCCAGCCCCTGAGTCTAGCTCTCCCTTTACTACAATAGATCAAAGTCTTTTGGGGTAAAAGCCATTAAACACCCTCTTTCACCTCACTCCTCTAGACAGGAGATCTTTGGGCCTTTTTTCTCTAGCAGCCAAGGTGATTTCCCTCACTTAAAACAGGAGATAAAATTTTCTCTTCGAAATGGAATCACTGGGCATGAGGATAAATGAAAGGATCAAGAGAGAAAAATTAAAAATGTGGTACTCTCAATGGAACGGGGGCAGGCCAACAAGGTCTATAGAATGGTTCTGTTGTATTCATTGTTGGGACATTTACAACAGGGCAGATATCATGTAACACATTTGCAGTCAGAAAATTTCACCTTGATTTACATCTTGTAATAAAAGGATAGGTACATTTCACAACCCCCAGGATCTAGAAATTAAAGGCAGATGGTAGTGAAGAGGTCAGAACTTGGGAGTCAGAAATAAACAAATTTAATTCAGCCTGAGAGAGATGGTAAGTGGATGCCTGGCATAAGTTATTTAAACTGTTATTTGAGTTGTTGCAACTATGAATTGAGGACAATAAGTGTATCAAACTCATATGCTTTTTGTGAAAATAATGATAACAATGAACTCCTTTCCTAGTAGAGCACACAGAGCAGGTGTTTTTAAATGCTTACTGCCTTCCCTTTCATTCCTATCACCAGGCCTGGAATCTGAGTTAAGAATGAAGGAGGAATAAGGATAAAATTGCTAGAGTAGGCAGAATTAGAGATTGTGGGATATAGTTTCATACTTCTTTTTAAATTTCATATCCATATTGTTTATTTTTTGAAGTGAATAATAATGTAAAACCACAACCTCTAAAAAAACCCACAAATCAACAAGTGAAAAATTGCATGCTCTTATCTGTATTCCAATTCCAACTGTTGTTTCTCAAGAGGCATCCCTCAGTATTGTACCGGATAATTGTACTGCTGAGAGTAGCCAAAATTGTCACAAGTGAACATACCATAACACTGCTGTTATAGTGTATAACATTCTCCTGGTTCTGCTTATTTATCTCTTCATCTGCTCATGGAGGTCATCCCACCACTTTCTGAAATCATCTTGTTCGTCATTTCTTACAGCACAATAGTATTACATTACTCTCATATACGGACAATTTCTTCAGCCATTCATCAACTGATAGACATTCCTTTGATTTCCAACATTGTCCTTCAAGTAGGTCCTTTCCCTTTTTTTTTCTCATCTCTTTGGGACACAAACCTAGTAGTGGTATTACTGGATCAAATGGTATGCACTGCTTTGAAAATCATTTCAAATTTTTCTCCATAAAGGA
>NW_025369096.1:0-7560 GCF_016433145.1 Gracilinanus agilis | reverse complement strand
ATATATATATATATCTCAATCAATGGAAAGACCCTTTCAACATCTTGATGTTGAAGTGAAGCTATCTTTACTAGACACCTGTTGATCCACATTTGCCAAAGGCCAGACCTCAATTCTGCCCTCAGTCAGTCCCAAGATTAGGCTATCAAGGTTCCCCAACCAAAGAAAAAGCTAAGCTATAAAATGAGCTAATATCAAGAATTATATACAAAACATAGGCCTCTCACTAGAGTTAAGGAGAAGGAAGAGAATAAACATTATTATAGAGTACCTACTACATACTAGGCAATGTGCTAACACTTTTACAAATATTACCTCATTTGCTCCTCACAACAAACCTGAGATAGGTGTTATTATCCCCATTTTACAGTTAAGAAAAATGAAAGAAAGAGCGTTTAAGTGACTTACCCAGGGTCACACAATCAGTGACAAATTTGAACTCTGGTCTTCCTAATTATAGGCCCAGCACTGTGCCACCAGCTGCCTCTAGGGACTATGCTAACTATAATTTCCAAGATGGTTATTACAGAACAAGAAAACTGCTCCCAACTCTTTGGACTTTTTCAGATTCTAAGAATTCAAAATGTTGCCATCTTAGCTATGTGAGTCTAATCTTGTCCTAAGTCACTCCTGGCCTATTAAAACCTCAAATTTATTCTGAGGAAGAGTTCACCTGAGGAAAAGGTTTGTTACACAGTTCCCAAGACTAAGACCAAACCATACTGAGTTCTACTGGAAACTACCTTTACCTTTTTCTTCACTCTAAGTCAGCTGCCTCTCAACTCAGGTTTAAGTCAATGTAACTAGCAAAAAATGGGTTAGAAAATGGATCAGATAAAAACAAAATTACCAATACAGGAAGGTCTGAGAAGGATAGGAGTGAGGTCTGGACAAGGAGGGACTCCCCTTTTACAGAGCACTGCATGTATTCCTCTGCCAAACAAGAAACCTAACCACTATACTTCCAAGTTCTAAACCAGATCCAGCAATCACTAACTCTCTGTTTTCTGTAATTCTATCAGTAGCTATAGAGGTGGATACAGAGCCAGGAAGAAACTACATAACTGAATGAACAATTAATTCTAAAGTCTAATTTTAAAAGAATTTAATTTCTCTTTCTTTTGCACTTTCAAATCTGAATTGCTCTTTTATCTATTCCAAACCCCACTCCCCATTGGAGTAACTAAAAAATCCTAAGAACAAAAAGGACAAGAGACTAGATAATCAAGAAACCTAGATTACTAGGTCACTAGAGCTGAAGAGTTGGTTACAGGAAATACCCCTGTCTCTGGGCAGAGGACAATCATGATCTTTTTTCTTATTCCACCCTACTTCAACCTCCTATTGTTATCTTATATAATTCCCCAAGATATGATTCCCACTAACCTTCACTTTAAGCCAGGCTACCAACTCTAGGGGTTAAGAGAATTCAGGAGAAACAGTTTATGTGTATAGCTGTTGCAAATAACACTGTGAGAAATACTTTCAGGGCAACCACTCCAAATAACTAAGAGGTGTGACTTCTATGGAGAGAGTATGGTGAAAGGAAAAGGCAACGGACCTATAAATTAAGGAAAGACTTGGTTTGAAATCTCACCTCCAGCAATTACTGGGTGGCCACTGGCAAGTTACTTAACCTCTGACACTCAGCTGTAAAATAGAAATAATACCATTTGGCTCCTGGTGATGATCAAAAGGGATGGAGTTATGTAAGGAATTTTATAAACCTTGAAAATGTTCTAGAAATGTTCATATTTCTCATTCTAACTATAATTTATATGAGTCAGGCTCCTTTGTCCAACTCTCACAAATCAGGCAAGCAACTCTTGATCCAAACAGCATTTTCACTTAACTACTAACAAAAAGATGATACTCTTCAAGAAGTAAAGAAGTATCATGGAAATTTCCCAACTATGCCTTCCTTCTCCCTTAGGGTGAGGGCCAGTTCTCAATGGCATACTATGCTCCATGCCAGGAACCACCTTACCCGCTCTGGGGTTGAGTATGGAGCAATGCACCACCCCCTCTTCTTAGATGGCCTTGATCCCTCAGTCCAGTCCCCCAAGCCCTTGGGACCTCCAACTGAGATAGAGGCAGACGCTGCGGCTACCAGTGATGGGAGTTCCAAGAAGGTTCATCTAGGCCTGGAAGAAGGTTTCACATGCATGATTATTTTAGTCCGCTTCTCAGCAGAGAAGCTCTCTAGGTCCCAACCTTCCTCTACATGTTTCCCATCCAGCGGCTTCACCCCACGATCCCTCCAGGTAAAAAAGACCTATCAACCCTCTAGCCTCCTACGGCCTGGGTAGGGAGGGGAAGGTGTGTGTGGAGGTGTCCAGCCTCAGGTATGCTCCGAGGTTGCAACGATTCCGTCCATTCAGGTTCCATAAAAGCACTTTCCTCACACTCCCGAAGTACACCTGTTCATCCACCCCCGCCTCTGGCCAAGGGATGGAGATCAGAGAGGAGCCCCCCGCCCCTCACCCACTGCCCCTCCCCCACTGCACAGCAGCCCTGCATTAACCCCTCTAACACCCCACTCCTCTCTCCAGCTCGTCCCCCGCCCCTGCCAGCCACTCTCAGGTTCTGACGCCAGCTTCTCCGGCCCCTACCCCCTCCCCGACTCCTTCGGCCCCCACAACAAACTTTTCACCGCCGCCCGCTCCCTTCAGGACGCCATCTTGCCGCGGGGCAGGCCGGGTATTCTTCCGCGAGGGGCTCCGCAACAGCCGGAATCCCCACGCAGAGCAGCGCCACACGTCATCAGCGGGGGCGGGGCGCCTTCGGGGGCGGGGTCTGAGTTAGGAAGGGGTGGGGCTAAAGGAGTGGGTGGAGATGTGGGTTAGTAGGTGGTAGGTGGAGGAGGGAGAGGGAGAGGGAGATCTTGAAGTTCGAAATTGGGTTTTTGGAACGGGAACCGTCAGAGAGATCGTCTACGTCCTTCCCCTTGTTTTACGGTGGGGAACTGAGCCCCAGGGAAGTTAAGTGGCTTGTCTCACAGAAGGGATGTTCACAACCAGCTAAGGACCGAATGGAAGGGAACCAGGGGAGGGAACAGGGCGATGGGGGAACCTGGGGATAACTGGAGGGACACAAAGGATGATGGGACCCAAGAAAGGAAGAGGACATAAGGAACGAAGGACACACTGGATGATAATAATAATAATAATTAGCATCTACATAATACTTTACGACGTGCCAGGCACTCTATATAATATTTATATAACCCCATGTGTAATATATAGACTGCACTGAGCGCTATAATAATAATAACTAACATTTATGTAGCGCTTACCATTTGCCAGGCACTGTGTTAATCACTTAAAGGAGTATGATTATGATAATAACAAACATTTATATAAATCAGTTACTATGTGCCAGACATTGTGTTAAGTACTATAATAATAATATCTAACTTATAGTATTTACTATGTGCCATACATAACACTAAAGCACTCCAGCCCTGTAATAAATTACAATTATTATTTCATATGATCCTCACAACAACCCTAGGAGGTAGGTACTATTACGATCCTCGTTTTACAGATGAGGAAACTAAGGCAAACATCAGTTATGACTTTTCCTATCACCTATCTATCCAGATGGGAGAAATTTAAGGCTGGAGAAAGAAGAATGGAAGAAAAGGGGGATAGAAGAATAGGGAAGGAGACAGAAAGAAAGGAAAGGGGGGGAGCAGCTAGGTGGCTCAATGAATAAAGAGCCAGTCCTGGAGACAGGAGGTCCTGGATTCAACTATGACCTCAGATACTTCCTAGCTATTTGAACCTAGTCAACTCACTTAACCCCAATTGACTAGCCCTTATGGTTATGCTTAGAATACCAATTATAAGATGGAAGGTAAGGATTTTCAGAAAGAAGGAAGAGAGAGAGAGAAATGAAAAAAAGTAAAAGTAAGGTACAATGAAAAGAACACAACTTTCAGGAAAGAGTTGAATCTGGATTTTGCTTCTAATGAATACTGGCTATGTACCCATGGACAATTAATTTACCTTAACTTAGCTTCAGTGTCTTCATTTGTCAAATGAGGATAATGATACAAATAACACCCTTTTGTCTCTCAGTTAATAAAACCTTTATTAAGTGCCAGGGACTGGTCGGGTTCTGAAAAGCAGTTGCTTCAAAAACGTCAAAAGTAGGGGACAGCTGAGTGGCTCAGTGGATTGAAAACCAAGTCTAGAGACAGGAACTCCTGGGTTCAAATCTGGCCTCAGACACTTCCTAGCTGTGTGACCCTGGGCATGTCACTTAACCCCCATTGCCTAGCCCTTACCACTCTTCTGCCTTGGAACCAGTACACAGTAATGATTCTAAGGCAGAAGGTAAGGGTTTAAAAAAAAAAAAGTCAAATGTGCATCATTCAGCCCCTTCTAATTGCTCAGATAAATGTACCTTTTTAGTTTTCTCTTGTCTCTTGTGTTTGAATTCAAAATCCCTACTCAGTTCTAGTCTTTTCATCAGGAATGCTTGAAAGTTCTCTATCCCAGTAAGAATCAATTTTTCCCCCTTTGGATGATATTCAACTTTTTGCAAGCCTATATCTTTTCAATTCAATTCAACATTGTGCTACCCTCATGGCCATCAAATTGTTCTTATTCTCCCATTCTACAGAGAGGAAATCTTCACATTCTTGGAGATTCCCCTTAACTCAGGAACAGGTTTGAGGCATGTCAGTTGCCATCCACCTAGCTTAATCCACCTGTCAAGACAGTCTAACCCAGAGTGTGGCTGCTGTGCATGCTACAGCTTCTTGGAGCAAGAGTTAAGAGTTGGGTGACAGGTGGACATAAAAGTGGATGAGCAGCCTTGAAAAGGGCTTGGCAAGTTCTCACACTAGAGACACTAGTACTCCCTGAACACTCCATTTATTATGCACTTACTATGTGCCAGATACTGTACTAAGCATTGGGTATACAAATAAAAAGAAAGATAGTCCTTGCCCCCTCAAGTAGTTTAAAAATCTAATAGAATCAGGCCTAGAGACAGGAAATCCTGAGTTCAAATCTGGCCCCAGACACTTCCTAGCTAGGAAACCCTGGAAAAGTCACTTAACTTGCATAGCCTCTTTTTGCCTTAGAACCAATAATACAATATTGATTCTAAGATGGAAGGTAAGGGTTTTTAAAAAATCTAATGGAGGAAAACAACACAAAAAAGAAAGCTTTTGTCTTTGGGAATATTATATCTCAAGATCTGACAGGCAGTCACCAAATATTTATTTATGTGTCTACTATGTACCAAGCAAATGGGGATACCAAAAAATAGAAAAAGACAATCCCTGCCATCAAAGATCTCGCAGTCTATTGGAGACAACAAATAAATACATAAAAACTATATGCAGGATAAACAGGAAATAACTAACAGAGGGAAAGCACTGGAATTAAGAGTGATTTAGAAACACTTCCTATAGAAGATGGGATTTTAGTTGAGACTTTAAACCAGGGAAACCAGGAGGCAGACAGAAGAGGTAGAGCATTCCTGGCGTGGGGGACCACCAGAGAAAATGCCAGTAGTCAAGAGATAGAGTGTCTTATGTGTGGAAGCCAGAAGGCCAGTGTCACTGGAGCAAAGAATATATAACTGAGGGCAAAGTATGAGAAGCCTGGAAAGGCAGTAGAGGACTAGGTTATGAAAAGCTCTAAATGCCAAACATCATTTTGTAATTGATCCGAGACGCACTAGGGAGCCACTAGAGTTCATTGAGTAGGATGACATGTCAGACCTGTGCTTTCAAAAAATTACTTTAGTGGCTGAGGATGGATTGGAATGGGGAGAGACTGGAGGCAGGTAGTCCCACCAGCAGGCTATTAGAATAATCCCGGTATGAGAGGATGAGGGCTTGTACTATAGGGGTGCCAGTGTCAGAAGAGACAAGGGGGCATGTTCAAAAGATATTGCAAAGGTGAAATCAATAGGCTTTGGCAACAGCTTGAATACAGGAGGTAAGAGATACTGAGGAATCCAGAATGACTCCTAGGTTGTAATTCTGAGGGACTAGGAGGATAGTGTTGCCCTCTACAGTAAGAGTGAAGTTATGTGGAGGGGAGGGTTTAGGGGGAAAATAAGGAGTTCTGTTTGGGACATGTTGAATTTAAGATATCTACTAGACATCTGAAATGTCTGGAAGGCAATTTGAGATGCAAGATCAGAGGTCAGTAGAGATGTTAAGGCAGGATAGTTAGACTTGAGTTAGAGATGGTAATTAAATCTAAGGGACCTGATGAGATGAAGAAATAGTATAGGGATGGTAGTAGTAGTTGGAGTAATAGTCATAGTGGTAGCAATAATAGTAGTAATAATAGTAGTAGTAATAATAGTAGTAACAGTAGCAGTAGTAGTAATAATAGTAACAGTAGTAATAATAGTAACAGTAGCAGTAGTAGCAGCAGCAGCAGCAGCAGCAGTAATAGTAGTAGTAGTAGTAGTAGTAGTAGAAGTAGTAGTGGTGGTGGTAGTGGTAGTAGGGAGAAGAGAATAGGACCCAAGATGGAATCCAGAGGGACACCAGGATTAGAGGGCATAATATGGAGAAGGATGCAGCAAAGGAGACTGAGAAGGGGTGGTCTGACAGGAGGAAAACTAGGAGAGAATGGTACCCTGAAAATGTAGAGAGAAAAGAATATCAAGGAGGAGAGAGTGATCAACAGTGTCAAAGGCTGCAGAGAGGTCAAGAAGAATAAGTATTAAGAAAGAACCACTAGAGCACATGTATAATTGATATCAAATTGTTTGGCTTCTAAAGGAAGGGAAGAAAAGGGAAACAGAATTTGAGACTCCAAATATTTTTAAAACATGGTAAAAACTTTTGTCTACATGCAATTGAGAAAAAAAATGTTAACTCTTTTTAAAAAAGGTTGTAGTATCATCTGTAGTAATTCATTTACAGTAGAAGCTGCCAGATGTTATATGATTCTAACTGTAGTTCCTTGATACTCAGAACTGCTTTTATTCTGGATGCTTGAGGTACTCTTTTCTTGACTGAATTTTGGCTGACATCGTGGGGACTTTTCTGTTTGGGGTTTCTTTCAAGAAATGATTGGTAATACTATACAAATTATTTGATATGATAAGCAAAGAAGGAGTCCTACCAAATTCCTTTTATGACACAAATATGGTACGGATTCCAAAGCCAGGGAGATCAAAAACAGAGAAAGAAAACTACAGACCAATCTCCCTAATGAACATAGATGCAAAAATCTTAAATAGAATACTAGCCAAGAGACTCCAGCAAGTAATTAAGAAGATCATCCACCATGATCAGGTGGGATTTATACCAGGAATGCAAGGTTGGTTCAACATTAGGAAAACCATCCACATAATTGACCATATCAATAGTCTAACAAACAAAAATCACATGATTATCTCAATAGATGCTGAAAAAGCCTTTGACAAAATACAGCATCCATTCCTATTGAAAACACTGAAAAGTATAGGAATAGAAGGACCTTTCCTAAAAATAATAAACAGTATATACCTAAAACCATCAACAAACATCATATGCAATGGGGATAAATTAGAAGCCTTCCCAATAAGATCAGGAGT
>NW_025369095.1:0-1402 GCF_016433145.1 Gracilinanus agilis | reverse complement strand
AATTGCTCAATTCTAGCCTGTAGGGATTGGTTTTTGGCTATAATCTTTCGGTTTTCGGCTATGATCTTTTGATTTTCGGCTGTAGTCTTCTGGTTTTCGGCTATAATCTTCTGGTTTTTGGCTATGATCTTCCGGTTTTCGGCCATAATCTTCTGGTATTCCTTTTCAATCTGGACATTTCTGGTGTTCAATTTGCTTATCAGTTCATTTGGTTTCTCAGCCTCACTTTCCATTTGCAAGATTCTACCTTTTAAACAGTTATTTTCTTGCCAGATCTCTTCCATTTTCCTCAAAATCTCAGTTTTAAACTCTTCCATAGCTTGTGAGGAGTTTTCCTTATTTGAGGAGAGTCCGGATGCTTGTTTGTTCTCCTCCTCTGTTTGCTTGGTTGTCTGGATTTTCTCTGTGTAAAAGTTGTCGAGTGTTAAAGACTTCTTTTTCTTGTTGTTATTCTTTCTCTTCTGAGCTTCCTGAGACTGGGTAGCCATCGTTAGCCCAGCAGCTTCTCAGGTTTATCCTCGTGCTCAGGGTCTGTCCGCAGTCAAGCCCCCTGGTGGACCCCCTTGCTTGATCCTCTGCCAGAGGTTCTTTTACAAGTCTCAGGGTGCTGCTTCCACAGTTGTACACCAGTCCACTCTGGTTCCCCACTCAGGGTTTCAGAGCTTTAGCTCCTGGCTGTGTCTGCCTCTACCCACGCCTCTGCCCCTGCCTGCTCTCTGAGCCTGCACTCTGCGCCCTGCGTCCACTCTGCTCCCGCGCTCAGATTTCGTGTGCGTTTTTTGGCTTATTGGGGTCCTAAATCTTGCTGCTCTCAGGAACAGGCCCCGGAGCTGCCAATGATTTGATGGGTGCCCCAAACTTGCTCTATTTCTTTTTAGCTGGCTTCGGCGCTATAGGTGTTGTGTGTGGAGGGGCTGGGGGTGGGGTGGTTGCTCAGCCCGCGATTTAGTGAGAGCTGTTTCACCCCTTTATAGCATTGAAATGCCTCGATTCCACGTACCATCCACGCTGTGCCCTGTTGTGGGGTTCCTCCGTTCCTCTGGACTTGTTTTTATGTCCCCTTGAGGAGTTTTGTGTGTTTTGGTCAGGAGAAGTTAAGAGCTACTTCTTACTCTGCCGCCATCTTAACCCAGAACCGAAAATAATGTTTTAATGTGAGGAAGTACTGACTGTACACATGCCTATTATTTTAAAAGTGGTACTTTCCCCTTTTAGTATTGAAAGGAAAAATGTTTATTATCATTCCTTTATTCTAATAATATAATTTCTCCCACTAGTAGTTAGCGCAGGTTACGGAGAATGCTGATAAAGTCTGAGTACCAAAGCTAATACATTCTTGCAAGATGATGTCCTACCTCACTGAAGTTTGAAGAAACTAAAAGGAATACTGTTATATGGAAAT
>NW_025369094.1:0-1030 GCF_016433145.1 Gracilinanus agilis | reverse complement strand
AAGGCTCACAGGTTGCTTCCCAACCTCATTGGGACGTTTGTATCACTCATGGTCTGCCTCTTTTCCTGGTAGGAAAAGTTTTTCAATGTAGAAAAGCCAGGGCAATAACCATAGCTAAGTTTTTTTCTATACATTTTTTTTAGAAAGGAACACCAAGAAGAGGATTGTCACTGCAAGCAGATGATAAGAATGAGTACTAGGTGCTCAAACTCTCAAGGCTAGCCAGTGTCACAAACTTTAGGAAGACTAAGAAAAAAAAACACAAAATCAAAAAAGCACAAAACACAAAACGACAAAAACAAGAACAAAAGGAAAAGAAAAACAAAGAAATAAAGAATATGTTCCAGTAACAACTTGAACGAGTTGTGTTCTTTTTTTCCCTCATAAACACCTTGCATATACAACTAGGAAATTCCAGGTTCTGTCCAGAAAAGCATTTTGTAATTTAGAGGTTATAAAAGGACTTCAAAGGAAATGGCTAAGAAGTCCAAGGAACTCTTATTGAAAAGCTCTTTATTGAGATCATTAATGCTCTGAATCTTGCCCAGGTCTTGCTTGAGAAATAGAGTGAGGGAACCCGAAGCTGATGTCTTCACTGTCAGTTAGAGGGCTTCAACATATCCTAACAACTGGTCTATATGATCTTATGATTGCTCTGCTGCTTGAACACACTTTCCTGATTCATGTAACCCTTTACTTAACTTAGAAAATATCTTCTTTAGTAATTAGAGGGAGATGAAAGTACAAAGTGGCATCGAATTTGTGGCAAAGCCTTAATTGTTGTAAACATATCTTCCCGCAAACCCCACAAATCTTGGAGAATTTTTTCTGCCACCACAGGTGGAGAAAAACAGTGGAAAAGGGAATTCTTGGTTTTCTGAGTTCGTACTTCTAAAAAGGGAATCTCTTTTTCTCTTTGCCTCTTTGGAGTTAACACTTTGGTTGGCAAGAACTTTGAACTAACACGAGCTTGAACCGGGTGAGAGAAGCTTGAAAACCATTTAGAGAATTCAATAATCATAATAGTAAC
>NW_025369093.1:0-3773 GCF_016433145.1 Gracilinanus agilis | reverse complement strand
AAAGTGCGTGGAATTTGGGCACTTACATGCCGTAAGGGGGTGGGGGGGGCAAATAGTTCCCATCAAAAAACGAGTGGATCAACCCTCCCCCACCACACCCAGAGTACCAGAGTCAGAGGCTGTGCTACATAGTTAGAGTGAGCAGGGGCACAAAATGTAGCTACTTGGCAGCTAACTGGCACCACTAGGAGTTTTCCCTTGAGAGCAGTACTGAGACTCCAGGTGGCTGAAAAACTCGGACCTTGGACATGGGAGTGAGGCTGAGAGAGCCAGCAGCAGCAGCCAGCATGCTCAGACTGAGGGGAAAACCTCAGGAGGTGGAGCAAGTGTGGGCCAAGTTCTTGGCTCTGGGCAGCTGGGTAGGAACAGGGTGGCTTGACCCTGAACACAGATAGACGAGAGACCTCAGGAGGGTCCCCAGACAAGCCTGGAGACTCACAAAATAGCCTCAGGCAAAAACTGCTACCTAAATCCATACAAAGAGAATCAGATTGCCTTATTCAGATTTCTGGCAGATAAAGCATAATGCTGTCAAACAAGGCCCAGGAAATAAAAAGGAAACCAAGAAAAAATCTCTAACACCTGATAACTTCTGCACATAAAAAGCCCAGAAAACAGAAGAGGACAAATAATTAAAGACATCTAAACCTTGCCAAAAAATGAAATGGGTCACAAAATCTTGAAGAGTTCAAATCTGAGATCATGAGAAAGATGGAAGAGATCTGGCAAGAAAATAACAGTTTAAAAGGCAGAATTTCCCAATTGGGAAGTGAGGCTCAGAAATCAAATGAACTGATAACCAAATTGACAACCAGAAATGGCCACCTGGAAGCCTTGAAGAATGATATAGACCAGATTGAAAAGGAAAACCAAAAGATTATAGATGAAAACCAGTCTCTAAAGGCTAGAACTGGGCAATTAGAAGCCAATGTTCTCACAAGACCATAAGAATTAATAAAACAAAGTCAAAAGACCTACAAAATAGAAGGAAACATGAACTATCTCAGTGAGAATTTAATAGACCAAGTCCCAGGAGGAAAAATTTGAGAATTATTGGTTTTCCAGAAAATAGAAACCTAGATAGTGTATTACAAGAAATTATTCAACAAAACTGCTCCAATGGGGGCAGCTGGGTAGCTCAGTGGAGTGAGAGTCAGGCCTAGAGACAGGAGGTCCTAGGTTCAAACCCGGCCTCAGCCACTTCCCAGCTGTGTGACCCTGGGCAAGTCACTTGACCCCCATTGCCCACCCTTACCAATCTTCCACCTATGAGACAATACACCAAAGTACAAGGGTTTTAAAAAATTAAAAAAAATAAAATGTAAAAAAAAAAACTGCTCCAATGTCCTTGAGCAAGAGGGTAAAATAGACATGGAAAGGATCCATGGATCACCCTCTACAGTAAATCCTCAGAAGACAAATCTCAGTAATGAAATAGCCAAGTTCAAAAGCTTCAAAGTTAAGGAGAAAATATTACAAGAAGCCAGAAAGAGACAATTCAGATATCAAGGAACACGAATCAGGATTACACAGTATCTCACAGCCTCCACACTATAAGACATTAAGGCTTGGAACATGATATTCATAAAGGCAAGAGAATTGCATCTACAACCAAGGATCACATATTTATCAAAACTGACTATATCCTTCCAGGGGAAAGTATGGGCATTCAACAAGATAGAAGATTTCCAAGCATTTGCACAGAAAAGACCAGGACTAAATGGAAAGTTTGAAATGCAACCACAAAAACCAAGGGAAACCTGAAAAGTTAAATAAGAAAGAGAGGGGAAAGAAAGAAAACTCTGACCTTTAAATCGCCTTCTTCAAGGGCCTCAATAAGATCAAAATATTTGTATTTCTACATGGAGAAATATTATGTGTAATTCTAAAAAATTGTAGTCACTATTATAGTAATTAGAACTATTAGTAATAAGAATTGGTGTACTAAATGGACTAAGATGATATGGGGGAAAATTTGTGTGTGGGGGTAATAGAAGATGACACCAAGAGTAACTTGAATGAATAAGAAAAATAGAATAACCTATACCACACAAAGAGGGTATGGGAAGGTGCAGGGAGGAATACTATTATGAGGAGAGAAAGAGAGCTTAAAAGGAAATTCTTAAACCTTACTCTCAGTGGAATTAATCCTGAGAGGGAAAAATAGCTAGATCCATTAGGATATCAAATTCTATTTAACCCTACTATGTCTTAAAGGGCTACCCAAGAAGTACCCAGAGTCATACAAAGGCAAGACATGAACTTAGGTCTTCATGACTCCAAGGCTTGACTCTCTTCTCTTGTACCACCCAATACAAAATATTTTTCTGTCTCCACACTACAGGACTGCAAGGCTTGGAACATGATATTCCATGTGCGAGTAAGAAAAGAAGGAGAGAAGAGAACAGAGAAGAAACACCTTTGAGGGTTACAACAATTCTAGGACAAAGATCTGCAGGTATTATTATCTTTCATTTGTTCCATCTAATAATCTGTATTCTGTGTTCTAGCTGATCTATATGTTCTACCTATCCATTTATGTGTTCTATCTAGCAGAGTAGATTAAAAGCCAGAATACCACAAGATAGAACAGAAAGATAAAATACAATAGAAGAGATAGATAGATAGAACAGAAAGATTATAGAGTCCACAAAACAGGAAGTGTAGGATAGATGAATGGATAGATAGAATACAGAACAGATAGAATAGATGAATAGGGAGAACACACAGAACAGTAGAAGATACAGATAGATAGAAGATATAGATAGATGAAAGAGGTAAATTAAATAGAATATATTGATAAAAAGAGATGGATAGGTAGAACATAAAACAGATAAGTAGAACAAATCGAATAGATGGATCTATAGAATGTATAGATGGAATGATTGAATGGATTTCTAAAACACATAGAACAGAACAATTAAAATAGGTGCTTAGTTATAACATTGAATAGATGGAGAGATAGAAGAGAGAACACATAAAAGAGAGAGAATACAGAATGGGTAGATGGATAGAACAGATAGATGATAAATAGATCAGATAGTACACATTAAACAGGAAGAATAGGTAGGTTGAACATACAGTTGGGTATATATGTAGAACATATAGTTGGATATGTATGTAGAACATACAGAAAGGATAGGTAGAACATACAGTTGGAAGAAAGAGAACCCAAACAGACAGAAAATCCAGATGATTAGATAGAAGAAGTTGAACACATAGAAATAAAAGATAGATGGACAGATTAAAACAGAAGGCATATAACAGAACATATAGAAGAGAGAGATAGAAGAAGTTAATCAAAGGAGGGTATAAGGGATACCTGCTTAAAACAAACCACTGGTTTGAAAGGAAATAGTGTAAGAAGAAGGGGTAGAACTAGGGGAGGATACAAAAATGTAAGCGATTTCACAACTCATAATTATAACTCTGAAGTTGAATGGGATAAACTCATAAAATGGAAGCAAATAGAAGAGTAGATTAGAAACCAAAATCCTACCATATGTTGTCTACAAGAAACACATATGCGGCGGGTGGACATACACAAGTTTAAGGTTAAGGGCTTGAGCAAAATCTTTTGGACATCAAATGTGAAAAAGAAGGCAGGAGTGGCTATTATGATTTCTGACAAAAACAAAGTAATAAAAGATAAGATTAAAAAAGGGAGGGAAGGTCATTACATCCCAATTAAAGGGAGTATAGACAATGAGGAAATAACAGTGCTCCATATGTATGCAATAAATGGCAGAGCATCCAAATTCATAAAGGAGAAA
>NW_025369092.1:0-6629 GCF_016433145.1 Gracilinanus agilis | reverse complement strand
CAACCATTTTATTTTTACCCCTTACATTTCTGGCCCTTTACACTACCACTCATTTATCTATCCATCCATCTATTTAGCCATTCGCCTATCCATGTACATCTCTATCCATCTATCTATTCATCAATCTATCTGTAATCTACAAATCTATCTTTCTATTCATTTATCAATCTATAATGTATCAATTGTTGATCTCTCCTTCCATCTAGCTATAACTATCAAGCAATCTATTGCTCAATCTATAATCAATCAATCACTTCAGCAATATCTCCTCCTATCAATCAATATATAATCTATCATTCAATCTATAGTCTATCAATCTGTAATATATCTATCCATCCTTCCAATAAAGACTCAAGAGGGAACATGATAACTGTCTTCAAGTACTGTAAAGGATAGATATAGAAAGGAGAGGAGAGATGGAGGGGTAGACATAGAGATAAAGGAGAGAAGAGATAGATAAATTACAGAGAAATAAGAGAGGAGAGCAGGGGAGATAGAGATAAAGATAGATATTGATATAGAGAGGAGATAGAGGTAAGATAGATATAAATAAGAATGATAGTTACAGGGAGGGGAGGTAGTGTATAGAGATGGAGAGGATGGAGTGATGGAGAAAGGAGAGATAGCAGAGAGAAGGGGTGGGGAGATAGATATAGAGAAGAGGAGAGAATAACAAGGGGAGAGGAAAGACAGAAATGGAGGAAAGGAGAGATAGAGGATAAAAAGATGAGATAGGAGGGGAGAAAAGACAGGAAGATAGAAGAGATACATGGGGATAGTGGAGAGGAGAGATGGAGAGATAGAATAAATCGAAGAGAGGACACAGGAGGGGAAAGAGAAGGAAGATGGATATAGAGAGGAGAGGTAGAAGAAAGGAGATGGAGAGAGATATAGAGAGGGGAGATCATGTAGAGAGATAAAGGAGAGGATGGAGAGATGGAAGATAGCAGAGAAAAAAGAGAGGATAGATGTAGTATAGAGGCAGAAATGGAGAGTTTAATTGCTTTGGCACTGAATAGGTAAATTATTTCAGATAGAATGTCATTTTATTTATTTTATGAGCAATAAATATTTTTCCAGTTGTTTAGATCTGACATAATTTGTGTGACAATTATTTTATACTTAAGATCATGTAGTTTCTGAGTTTGTCTTGGCAGGTAGACTCCCAGGTGTGTTATATTTCTCTAGTTATTTTTAATGGAATTTCTCACTCTATGTCTTCATTATTGGGATTTATTGGTAGTATATAGAAATCCTTTTGAATGACTTGGGTTTGTTTTATATCCTTCCACTTTGCTAAAATTATTAACTCTTGATAAAATTTTGGTTCTCATCGTGTTATCTGCAAAGAGTGGTAGCTTTATTTTTTTGTTGCCTATCCTAATTGCTTGGATTTCTTCTTCTCTTATTGTTATAGCTACCATTTCTAGTACAATATTGAATAGTATTAGTGATTTTATTGGGTAGGCTTCTAGCTTTTGCCCATTATAGATGATGTTTGCTGATAGTTTTAGGTAGAGGCAGTTTATCCTGTTTAGGTTAAAGAAGGGAAGAATCAAAAGGGAACTACTTTCCTATACTTAGAACTCACAAAAGAACATAACTTATAACAATAAATAATTCTTTAGATAATAAAGAATAACTCCTGTTTCCTATTCTCTTTTATTTTTCCTTTTTTGTAGTTAGTTTTCTTTGTCTAAGTCTCCTTGAATTAAGAAGTTAGCAGTTTCCCTTTGCCCAATTCTGATTTTTAATGAGTTATTTATAAATTATTTTGTTTTTAATGTGTTATCTTCTTTGGTGAGCTTTGGGATCTCTTTTCCCAAATAGTTGGCCACTTTTCCCTAATTTTCTTGTATTGCTTTTATTATATCTTGCTCAGAGTCTTAAAGAATTCCTTTTCCCCTTCAAGGGGATTTCAGTTCTCATTCATTCCGATAGTAGACTCAGTGGTTTACCCACTGAGCCACAACTTCTTCTGGGATGAGAGAAGGCTGTAGTCTTCATTAGTTGAGAAACAGTGGGGATTGAAGGAGGCCATCAGGGAAATGTGTGATAGAAAATAGGTAGGGTAAGAGAAGGTTGAAATGTTGCTTCTGATGTTATTTTGAAGTCAGGGGGAGAGGCAAACTTGTAAGCATAGACAAGTAGGGCAGAGATGGAGCTTGTTAGAACAAGATTTCAAATTGTTGCACTAAAACAGGATTGTTAAACTTATATGGTATCTGAAAACAAGAGAGTAATAGAAGTTGCCAGCTTTCCCTTTGTCCAACTCTAAATTTAGTGAGTTATCTCTTATTGTTTAATATTAGAAGTTATTTTATCTTCTTTGGTATCTCTTTTTCCAATTCATTGAAGTTTGTTTCTTAAATTTATTGTATCACTTTATTATATATCTCTTCCTTCTAGGGGATTTGAACTTTCCTCCTTTACCTTCCAGGACCGGTGCTTTATTCACTCAATCATAGCTCCTTCTCTCCTCTGGCCCCGACTCTGTCTGTCTGCCACCAAGCTTTGAACTTAACGACTTCCAAACTCCTCTGGCTTTCTAAGCACTCTTCTCTATAATGTGAGGCACAGCCAGTTTGTTGTCAAATCAGCATCTATATCCATCTGAACTGAAACTTGATTGGTTGTGTATGGGATGAAATTTGTGCATTATTCCCCAATATACATTGATTAGTATTAGTAATGCTAGATTGGCAACTTCCTATAGAAAAATAATGAAGTTAGGTGCCCTCTACAGGAGATATGAACCTCTCCTTTTTGAAGAGTAGAAGAAACCCCCTCCCCAAGCAGCTTAATACATATATATTAATATAAGCCTTTAATATATTCTTCTCAAATGTGGCTGAAAAAGCCCCTGTCTTCTATTCCCATGTGAAGACATTTAGGGGTGACCTAATTCCTATGAGAGAAATCTCAAAACATACAAGTTATAATCTTGACTATATATCCTGAAAAGTGTTGTGATGCTTTAGTGCCAAGAAATGTTTCCAAGAGTGTTTCATCCTGAATTGTTGCAATCTGATAAATCCTTGGACAGGCCTAAAACCCCAACTCAACTAAAAATTGTAAACCTAAGGAATACACTCAGAAGTGTTGAGAAAGGATTGAAGAAGATAGAAGAAGGAGGGTAGAATAAAATACAGCTGATGGGAAAGTGGAGATAGCATTGTGTTGGATCCCTATAAAATCTGAGTAAACCTAGGCATCTGTGCCTACTTCTGAGACCTCAGACTGTGGAGCCTCTCTCTCTCCCTCTATACCCTCCCCTTGTGAGGATGCTGTCTAAGCCCAGGTAGTATTGCCTCACCCTTGCCTCCCCTCCTTGTGAGGATGCTGTCTAGGCCCTGACAGTGTCCCTCACTCTATGCCTCCCACGCGCCTCTGAATAAACCCACGTGAACTCTGCCAACATCAAATCTCCTGTCTGCTCAGTAGAGTGATTTTGGGGTGGAGGTACGAATCCCCCAGAATTTTACTCCACCCAATTGCAAAGTATTAAGGATACTATTAGTAAAATAACATTTTTATTTATATATGTAAATATATGTTAAGAATTCCAAGCACACTGAAAAAAAAACCCAAGTCAACCTTCTAAAAAAAGTAAGCATGAATCATGTAACCATGTTAACTTTTCTAAAAAATAAAAATTATTAAATGTTAAAAAATAAAAATAAAAAAGTAAGAAACAAAATACACCTTCATAGAACCAAATCACAATTTATTCTACAAGGAAAGGGTCTCTCCATTCCACAAATATTGCTGTAAGCCAATGAAAAGCACCCTAACTTGAAACATATTTCTATCACATTATACAATAATACATTCCACAGTCACAATATTTTAAAACTAGAAATGTATTCATTTTCATGTACATGGAAGGAGGGAAGCATGCATAATTGGGCATGAGATAGTGGGACCTTGAACAGCAATGCTAATAATTTGATTAAATCAAATTGAAATTTACAACTAGTACATATACAAAAAATTAGGGAAATGCTTGGGATTCTATTCACAGCTGCCTTCTGCAAATTGAAACTCAGGTCTTCCTAACTTGAGGCTGGATCTTGTTACCACTGAGCTGTAACTTTGTACTACTGTAAGGACATTTCAATCTCTAGCCAAGGTGGACCTCTTGGATTAATGGCTATTAAGGAGACCATCTAAGAAGTGGGTGATAAACAACAGATGAGGTACGGCATAGCTTTATTCTTCCCTCTGATAGTATAGTGAGGATGCTCAGAGAAAGAAATGCAGTTTTCCAGTTAAAAGTTGGAAAAGTTGAAAACAGATGTTAAATAATTAACAAAAAAAATATAGGTGAAGTATTTTGAACACATTGGGAATAAGTGATTTAAACATCTAAAAAATTGAAGAAACTGACCTTCTTAAACAGAATCATAAAATTTCCTACAAAGGATCTCTCCATTTCACAAATATTGCTGTGAACAAATGAAAATCATGATACCTAAAAACAGATTACTATCGCATTATACAATTCACAGATATGGAGGGAAAGTGAAAAAAATATACTTCTGCATGACATAGATGGGATCTTATAGAGCAATGCTAATGATCTTAATTATATCAAATTGAAATTCATTACTAGGGCATAGAGAATAAATAGGAGACATGGTTGGCACTCTATTGGCAGCTGCCTTCTGCAGATTGAAACTCATCTCTGATTGACTTGGAGCCCAGTCTTGTTACCACTGAGCTATGTCTTCCTACGACTGTAAGGACATTTCAGTCTCTACCTAAGGTGAAACTTTGTGAATTAATGTCTGTTAAGGAAGCCATCGAAGAAACAGATGATATAAAACAGATGAGGTAAGAGTCGCCTTAATTGTTCCCTCTAATACTGTACTGAGGATACTCTGAGAAAGAGATGCTGGCTTCCAGTGAAAGTAGAGTTAAAAGCAAAAGTTCAGGTGTTAAGGATGCCATTAGGAAAATGAATGATAGAAAAAAACATAAGGGAACTATTCTGGAGACATTATGAAAAAGAAGGCAAAGTTGCAAACAAAGTAGGACAGGCACATACCTTGTTACAAGCAAATTTCAAGTACTATGACAATTTTACATTTACTCTACTCTTTTTAAATACTACCAAAGTATCCACCATGATGAAATTTGGCTAGTACTGGAAAACGATAGAGTTAATGATGACATTAAATGAGAAACAAATCTTTCTATAAGAAATTTAAACATCTGTCCCACAATCTACCAAAACAATCTATAATCTCTCAACCAATATATCCATCAATCTACCAATTGATGATGTATATCTCTATCCATCAGTCAATTGACCAACCAATATGCAATCTGTCATTCAATCAGTAGTCTAGTAATCAATCAGCAATCCGTCCAAACATCTATCCATCCTTCTGTCCTGGCACCCATCCATGAGTCTATCTATCCATCTTTCTATCTATAAACAATCTGTTTTACTACCTGTCAATACATCATCTTTCTACCTTTCCATCCTTCCACCTATCTGTACATATGCCTGTCAATCAATTTATGATCAGTTTATCAATTGACCTCTCATGCTATCATATGCCTTTTACTCAATCTACCTACTGATCAATCAATATGTTATCGATAAACCAGTCTATAACCTAACAATTAGTCATCCATTTATCTGTCTGTTCATCCAGCTGTTATGTCTGTCTACCCATCATATATCTATGCAGCCATCTATTTATCCGTTGGCCTATCCATGTACCTATCTACATCCATCTATTCATCAGTCTATCCATCTGCAATCTCCCAATCTGTCTTTCTATCCATTTATCAATCTATAATCAATCCAGGTATTGATCTATCCTTCCATCAAGTTATAATCTATCAACCATTCAGTGTATAATCTGTCTACCCTATGATTCATCCGGCTGTCTTTCAGTATCTCTATTAATTATCTCTCCATCTATCCACCTCTGTATTATCTATCATTCACTCTATTCATCTATCAATCTCTAATTCATCAACCTAGTAATCTACCATACAGCATTCATCTATCAATCAATATAAAATCTGTCATTCCACATATCAATCAGTCCTCGGTCACACACAAATCTGTGTTTCCATGCAACTGTCCATCTATCTCTCTATGCATCCATCCATCTATCAATCTGTCTATAATCTCTCAATCTCCCCTCCCTAATGGTATCTTTATATCGATTGATTCATGCATCCATATAGCTATCCATCTGTCTATCCATCTATCTATTCATCAAGTTGTATATTTATAATCTATCAATTATCAGTATATCCATCTGTCTTTCCATCTGTCTATCCATTATCTGTCTGTCCATGTATTCATCAGTCTACCTATAAATCTATCTGTCTATCTTATAAATCAAGACAGAGGAGAAAAGGGAGATAAAAGAGACTAGTCAGGAAAAGGAAGAGAGAGATAAAGAGCAGAGAGTATAGGCAGATAGAGGAGAAAGGAGACAGAGAAAAGAAAAGTGAGGAGAAGAGAGAGATAAAGAAGAGTGTAAGCAGAGGAAAAGAGAGGAGAAAGGAGATTGAGAAGATATAGGCCAGGAAAAGAGGAATAAAGGGATAAAGTGGAGAGAGTAGAGGCAGGGAGAGGTGAAAGATGATAGGAAAAAAAG
>NW_025369091.1:0-4038 GCF_016433145.1 Gracilinanus agilis | reverse complement strand
CATATTGTTTTCCAAATTTCCCAGCAGTTTTTGTCAAATAGTGGATTCATGTCCCAAAAGTTGGGCTCTTTGGGTTTATCATACACTGTCTTGCTGATGTCATTTACCCCAAGTCTATTCCATTGATCCTCCTCTCTGTCTCTTAGCCAGTACCATATTGTTTTGATGACTGCTGCTTTATAGTATAGTTTAATATCTGGTACTGCTAGGCCACCTTCCTTCACATTTTTTTTCATTATTTCCCTTGATATTCTTGATCTTTTGTTATTCCAAATGAAATTTGTTATAGTTTTTTCTAATTCAGTAAAGAAGTTTTTTGGTAGTTTGATAGGTATGGCGCTAAATAGGCAAATTAATTTGGGTAGAATGTTCATTTTTATTATGTTAGCTCATCCTACCCATGAGCAATCAGTGGCTTTCCAATTGTTTAGATCCAGTTTGATTTGTCTGGAAAGTGTTTTGTCGTTTTCGTATAATTGCTGTGTTTGTTTTGGTAGATAGATTCCCAAGTATTTTATATTGTCTAGGGTGATTTTAAATGGTGTTTCTCTTTCTACCTCTTGCTGCTCTAATGTTTTGGAAATGTATAGAAATGCTGATGATTTATGTGCATTTATTTTGTATCCTGCAACTTTGCTAAAGTTGTTGGTTATTTCTACAAGCTTCTTAGTTGATTCTATCATTTGGTTTTTAAAGGGAGATCTAGTCCTTTTTAAAAATACCAGTGACAGATCCAGTGGATAAGAAGAGGCTTGAAAATTAAAGAAATATGACTGAAGGGGCAGATTCTTAGCCAGCAGGGAATGGAATAAAGGTTAAAGTGGAAGGATCAACTTTGGCAAAAAGAAGGGCCATCTCCTTTGATACTTGCAAAAGATGGTGGAATAAAGAATGATGTTGAGGGAATTTTAAGTTTAGAATTAGTAAAAAGAGAGACTTCATAGTGGATGGCCTCTCTCTCAGTGAAGTATGAGTGTAGGTTCTCAACTGAGAGAGATAGTGGTATAGCAAGCTGGAGAAGAGAAGGGAAGGTTTAGAGCAAACTTTGTGGGGAATATGATAGACTACACCTTCAAAAATAGAGAATTGTTCCAGTTGGAGAATCAGACCTAGTTGCATAAATTATCCAGCCTACACATATTTCTTTGTCTCATTAGTGGCAAGGCACCCTGCAGGAGGTTTCTTTCTATGTGTGTTTAGCGAGGCTAATGGGATTGTAATTTTTCATCCATATTCCTTAGCTATTTTCTGTAATCAATGTGTCTCTGATTTTTTCAGACCTACACTATATTTTTAAAATAATATTTTATTTTTTCCTCAATTACATGAAAAAAGAATTTTTAACCTTAGTTTAAAAAAAAATTTGAGCCAAATTCTCACCATTTCTCCCTCTTTCCTTTCCCTCCTCCTAGACAGTGAACAAACGGATATAGATTTTATATGTATAATAATATAAAATATTTTCTGTCGTAGACATTTTGTGAAAGAGAACTTGTGCAAAGAAAAGAAAAATTAAGAAAGAAAATGAAATTTAGTATGTCTAGGTCTGCATTCAGACTATATGAGTTCTTTTTATGGAAGCCAATAGCATTTTTTCATCACGAGTCCTTGGGAATTTTCCTGGATCACTATATTGCTAAGAACAGCTACATCATTCATAAGTGTTCATCACATAATATTGCTGTTATTGTGTACAATGCTCTCCCAGTTTTGCTCACTTTACTCTGCATCAGTTCATGTAGATATTTCCAAATTTTTCTGAAATCATTCTCATCATTTCTTACAATAGTTTTCCATTATAATCATATACACAGCTTATTCAACCATTCTCCAATTAACGGATATCCTCTTAATTTCCAATTCTTTGCCACCAAAAAAAAGCAGCAGTAAATATTTTTATACAAACAGGTCCTTTTTCCTTTTGTGGGATGTCTTTGGGATATAGACCTGAGCGGTTTTAAAGCCCTTTGGGCATAGTTCCAAACCACTGTCCAGAATGGTTAGATCAGTTCACAACTCCATCAGTAGTGCATTAGTGTCCCAATTTTTCCACATCCCTTCCAATATTTATTATTTTACTTTTCTGTCATATTAGCTGATCTGGTAGGTATGAAGCAGTACCTCAAAGTTGTCTTAATTTGCATTTCTCTAATCAAGAATGATTTAGAGCATTTTTTCATTTGACTATGGATAGGTTTGGTTTCTTCATATATTTTATACACAGTCCAATACCTTTATTTCACAAATGGGGAAATTGTGATGCTGGAAGGCAAAGGTCTTTGCCTAAGCCACCTGTAGCAACTTTTCAACTATGATCTTCTGGTTTTTCTTTTTCAGTTTGGTCTATCCTGCTTTTCATGGCTTCCAGCAGGTCAATTCCAGTCTCCGGAAGCATATTTCATAATGCTTCTAGAAAGTTTAATATAAATGCAAAGGCGTTGGGTGAACCTAGATAAAGGAAATATAGAAAAATATCTTCTAATGGAAAAGAATTCTATGTCTAGGCAGGGTAATGGAAAACCTCTGCTTAATCTAAAGTGCTCATTCCTAGAACATTCTAATCACCACTTGGTCACAATGTTTCCTAACTTTGTAGCTCCCTATGCTAGCATCATACAATCCCCGCTAGCTTTTTAACTCCATACCATTCCAATTTGTCTTCTCAACCTTCTTCATCAAATTTTTTAAGGCTATAAACTGTTCAGCCTTTTTGCATTTGGTTGGAGAGCATGACTAAAATGTGCTTGTTTGTTCATGGGTCAGATCCTGTCTTGTATACACAAATAATAATAATTTTAAAAAGACCTTGGCTAAGCCAGAAAATTGCAGAGATCAGCTATTTCTGAAAGCAAGGCATTCAGAGGCACTGCTATATTTTGGAATACCTGAGCTCCAACTGAAGACTATCAGTCACACTCTAGCTACTGGCAAGGCAGTCTATTTTTGCAATCCCTAATCCAATTTCCTGGGTTGTATCAATATAAAAAAGAATATCCCCCCTTTTATGGTTCCTACTTATGTCCTATTGTTTCCCATTTTTTTAATGAAGGAAGAACTTATGATAGATACACTCAGTACTCTCAAAGAAAACAAATAAAAATTAATAAATGACCAAAAGAAAAGAGAGGTCTAATAAGAACTTTTTTGACTTATTAATTGTGTTTATTAGGTCTTCCCCTTTTCTTTTTGAATCCTATATACATGAGTTACTGTCCCCTTGGTTGTGTATGGCTGACTTCATTTTTTAAAGGAGGGAAAACTGAGGCATGGAAAACAAGTTGCCTAATCCAAGGAAACTAATTTAGTAAAATCTCTGGCAATAGTCTAGATATTCCAACTTCCATCATTCTCCTTTTGCTTTTGCCAAATACCCCACCATTCTTTTACAAGTATGCTAACTCTTGCTAGCAGATCTGGTTTTCTTCTTTAGTCATATGCCCACGTAATCATGAAGGAGTCAAAAGTCTTCTTCCATTTTTCTTCTATATGAATACCTTCTGGCCAATGTGACCCTGGACAGTCTGAATTATTAGTCCATCATTTTTACTTCTTCCATCTTACCAATCTGCCATGGCCTAAACTACAAACTTCATGAAGCCAAGCAAGGTCTTATCAAAATGTTCCTTCTTCATGTGTCTAACACATTCAAGGGAAGGATAGGTGTTTAGCAAATATAGAACTGTTCTTTCATTGAAAAATTATGCAAACATAATAATGAATAATGGTGCTCTTTAGGTTTTAGTCCTTTGTGTACACCACTTATTCATATTATTTTATATTGTTTTAAAGACAATACAATTTAAGCTGGCACATGCTTAGCAATTCAATAATATCACAGTACCTTTGGAATATTTTCCTAGCCCCATAAGGACCTATTAAGTAATCAATCTTTTTTTTTTTTAATTTTCAGTTCCAAATTCTCTCTTCCCCCACTAACTTGCCCATTGAGAGGGCAGGAAATATAATACCTATTATACAAATGAAGCCACATAAAACCTCTTTCTACATTATCCATGTTAAAAAAAAGAAGCAAGAAGA
>NW_025369090.1:0-9077 GCF_016433145.1 Gracilinanus agilis | reverse complement strand
GAGTTTTATTTCCCAATGGATAGTATAGCTACTCTTCCCTCTCCAGGTTGATTACACTGAGAGTAAGGTTTGATTATTACCTCTTTATGCTCTCTTCCTCTCCTTCTTATAATAGTATTTGTCCCCTCTCTCTCCCATGCCCTCTTTGTGTGTAATAGAATATTCTATTTTCTTATTCGCTCAAGTTTCTCTTGGTGTCCCCTGTTATTCTCCCCCTCTATCCCATCCCCCATGCCATCTTAGATTATTTAGTGTTCCACCCTCACCCTGTGAATTATTCTTCTGATTACTATAATAGTGAGTATTATAATAGTGAATAGAGTTCACTACAGAGAATTAAACATAACATTTCTTTACAAAGGAATACAGATAATTAGATCTCACTGAGGCCCTTAAAAAGGCAAATTTAAAAATTATAAGTTTTCTTTCTTTCCCCTCTGTATCTTATTTACCTTTTCAGGTTTCTCTCGATTTTTGTGGTTGGATATCAAACTTTCCATTTAGCCCCGGTCTTTTCTGTGCAAATACCTGGAATTCTTCAATTTTGTTGAATGCCCATACTTTCCCTTGGAAATATATAGTCAATTTTGATGGGTAGTTGATCCGTGGTTGCAGGCCCAGCTCTCTTGCCTTTCTGAATATTGTATTCCACGCTTTGCGGTCTTTTAGTGTTGAGGCTGCCAGATCCTGTGTGATCCTGATTGTTGCTCCTTGATATTTGAATTGTTTCTTTCTGGCTTCTTGTAAGATTTTTTCTTTTGCTTGGAAACTCTTGAATTTTGCAATGATGTTTCTTGGTGTTTTCCTTTCTTGATCGAATGCTGCAGGTGTTCTATGAATCCTTTCAATGTCTATATTGCCCTCTCGTTGTAGGACTTCAGGGCAATTTTGCTGAATTATTTCTGTTAGTATAGAGTCCAGGTTTTTATTAATTTCTGGTTTTTCTGGAAGACCAATTATTCTCAAATTGTCTCTTCTAGACCGGTTTTCTTGGTCTGTCACTCTCTCATTGAGATATTTCATGTTTCCTTCTATTTTTTCAGTCTTTTGGCTTTGTTTTATTTGTTCTTGTTGTCTTGAGAGATCATTAGTTTCTACTTGCTCAATTCTAGCCTTTAGGGATTGATTTTCGGCTATAATCTTTTGTTTTTCGGCCATAATCTTCTGGTAATCGGCCATAATCTTTTGGTTTTCGGCCATAATCTTCTTGTTTTCGGCCATAATCTTTTGGTATTCCTTTTCAATCTGGTCATTTCTTGTGTTCAATTTGCTTATCAGTTCATTTGGTTTCTGAGCCTCGCTTTCCAGCTGCAAGATTCTACCTTTTAAGCTGTTATTTTCTTGCCAGATCTCTTCCATTTTCCTCAAAATCTCAGATTTGAACTCGTCCATAGCTTGTGAGGAGTTTTCCTTATTTTGGGAGGGTCTGGATGGTTGTTTGTTCTCCTCCTCTGTTTGCTCGGTTGTCTGGATTTTCTCTGTGTAGAAGCTGTCGAGTGTTAAAGACTTCTTTTTTTTGTTATTATTCTTTCTCTTCTGAATTTCCTGTAACTGGTTAGCCATCATTAGCCCAGCAGCTTCTCAGGTTTATCCTCGCGCTCAGTGTCTGTCTGAGATCTATTGGCTCCTGAGGTCTGAATTCTAGTTTTTTCCAAGGTCAAGCCCCCTGGTGGATTCCCTTGCTTGATCCTCTGCAGGAAGTTTCTTTACAAGTCTCAGGGAGCTACTTCCACAGTCGTATACCCGTCTGCACTGGTTCCCCACTTAGGCTTTAGTTCCTGGCTGTGTTTGCCTCCACCCACCCCTCTGCTCAGCTGGCACCCACGCCTCTGCTCAGTTGCACCCACGCCTCTGCTCAGCCGGCACTCTGTGCACCCAGTGTCCACTCTCTGCTCCCGTGCGCGCTCAGCTTTCGCGTGCGTTCTTGACTTAATGGGGTCCTAAGTCTTGCTGCTCTCAGGAACAGGTCCCGGAGCTGCTGATGACTCGATGGGTGCCCCAAACTTGCTCTATTTCTTTTTAGCTGGGTTCGGAGCTATAGGTGAGTGTGGAGGGGGTGGGGGTGGGGCGGTTGCTCAGCTCGCGATTTAAGGAGAGCCCTTTTTAGCCTGGAAATGTCTCGATTCCACGTACCTTCCACGCTGTGCCCTGTTGTGGGGTTCCTCCGTTCGTCTCGACTTGTTTTTATGTCCCCTTGAGGAGTTTTGTGTGTTTCGGTCAGGAGAGGTTAAGAGCTGCTTCTTACTCTGCCGCCATCTTAACCCGGAAACCTATTGTATCTTTTTGAAGATCATGAAATGGCTTTTGAAAAAATACTTGCAGCTCAGAGGACATGGTCTCCTGAAGACTCAATGAGCTATTATATGCCAGATTCAGGACTAGAACCTCTCTTTTGACTCCAAATTAAAAATTGCCTCTTGCTATTCTAACATTTGCCACACGGATTATTGTGGTAGTTGGATTTATTTTTTTGGTAGTTTGTGTGTGATAGTTTGGATTTATTTCTTCTCTCCCCTGCCCTCTACTCAAGTGCAATGTAAGCTCCTAAAGGTAGAAATTGGGCATCATTCATCTTTGTATCTCTTATATTTCAGGGAGTTGAACCTTGGTGGATATATGTTGAATAGGTATATTATGGGATGACATAAAAGTATGGAAGATTTAGAGAAAATTCATCTCCATAGTTAGAAAAACCAATTCAAAGTTGCTGATAAATACCAATTTGTATTCGTCTCCCATTTTTGTGCTCATCTCCCAACTTTGAAGAATCACTTAAGATGAGAAAGGCCAAATATTTTGCTAGTAATGCTTGGGATCAAATAAATATTGGGAGAAAAAAATAGATTTTTAGATTTAGAATTGCAAAAGCCCTTATGGTTCATATAGTACAGGGATTCTTAACCTGGGAATCCATGAACTTAAAATTTTTTTTTTGAAAACCATTTCAATATAGTTGGTTTCCTTTGCAATTCTATGCATTTTATTTTATGAATTTATAGACATTATTCTCAGAAAGGGTCCCTACACTTCACCAGACTGCCTGAGAGATACATGACACAAACAAAGATTAAAACTGATCTGGTACAATTCTAAGTTAAGTTATTGACCTAAGGCACATGGGTATTAAGTGGCAAAGTCAGAATTTGAACCCAGGCTCTCTGATATCCAATTCAGCATCCCATTCACTGTAAGCTGCACTCCTGCTACTGGGTTGGAAACTAAGAAAAAAATGGTTAAAAATTTGCTTAAAGAGTTTGCCTCATTGGCATGAAACAAGGTCCCTTAGGTGTGCTGAGCTAAAGAAATATATGAAGGATATAGCCTTGGTTTCTACTTTTTTAAAAAGGCAAACCACAAGTTTCTGGGAGATGTGACTTAAAATAGATATTTCAGGAAAGATTCATCCCTGAAAAAAATGTCATAAAAGTATGAAATGTGAAATAGTTTCCAATCTGAATTCTATTTAAAGTATTTTGTAGTCATTATTTTTAAAATTCCCACAAAAGACATCAATTATAGGAGCAGCAAAATCCATACTTCAAGGCCTTTCTTCATTGGGGAAAAACCAGCTTCGAATCTTAAATTCTGATTTAAGGTCTTTTTCTTTTGTTAGATATGAAGATTAAGTATTTTTTTTCTTTTAAAGGGAGATTCACTGAAGAATAATACCAGAAAAGCTCAGGCTCAAATAAGATGCAAATTAACTCCCAGAAATGCCTAATGATCCATTATTAAGCACCTGGTATTGTTAATGTAGAGATCTAATTTAGAAAATTTCCTCATCTTTTTTTCCTTGTGAGACTATATGTGCATGCAGTTGCCTGTAATTCAATACTTACCTGAGTGTCTTACAGGCTATCTCTGTGTATGTTCCAGGGTCCCAAATCTTAAGGGATGGACTAAAGGTATAAACGTTATGAGGACTGAGTGATGAAAAAAAAGATTTGTTGACTATCTAAAGTTTAAAATCCAAATTCAGGTAAGAAAATTATTGATAAATTAAAGCTTTCATTGAAGCATATTCTATGATCACACATCTAGAAAAAGAAGGAACCATCATTTCTTATGGCACAATATCACATTACATTTATATGCTATATGTAATTGATTCAACAACTGAAATGATGGATATTCCATTAGTTTCTAATTCTTTGTTACAATAAAAAATGTTTCTGTAAACATTTTTGTACATATGTACATATTTTTGTACATATTGATCTCTCTGGGGTACTTGCCTCATAGGGATATAACTGTGACAAAAAGGTATGCAAAATTTATTGACTTTCTGAGTAGGGTTTCAAATAGCTTTCCAGAATGATCATTCTACCATGCCAATTCACATCTCTACCAAATCAGGCTTCCTAAAACCTTCCAATAATAGTAATTTTTTCTACTTTGTCATTTTAGTCAATCTGACACGTTCGTGGCTGTTTGGGTACTTAATCTGTTTTACTTATTTACATTTCTGTTTTTAAACCAGTACCAGTAGTTTTGATGCTAATTTCTTTGTAGTATAATTTCAAATCCAGTATTGCCAAGTGCCCTTCCTGCTGAATGCCATCGAGGTTGTGAGGTTAGCACGGCTACTCACAAGCTCTGACAATCCAGCACGGCAGGTTGTCAGGAGGATGGAAGCTTCACACTCAGTTTACCCTATGTGATTTTTTTTGCAATGACATTCATTTGCGTTAAAATTGTTACAATTAATAGCATAATCTAGCTTCAAGGAGACACAGAGAAACAGTATAGGTTCAAGGCAAGAACAATCATACTCACAGACTACCCACTATCCCAAAATAAACCCCTGTATAACACCCTAGAGTATAGACATTTCCCTTGGAATCAGCCCAGCAGAAAACCAGCAGTTATTGAGTTAATGCAAGTTTCTAAAGTTCTCAGCAAGAAAATACCTGGCCTGAGTTTGTTCCCAAACTCCTACAGACCATGGAAACAGTGAAACACAAGGAAATTAAGGCAATGACAAATTAGCACAGAATCACCCTACCAGAACTGTATTCTTAGAGATCCTATAACAGAGAAAAAACACCATGGGAACAAAACATTGGACCAGACTGGTATTATTGTATTCTATTAAATGTAATCAACTACCATAACCATTTCCTTGATTTATGATGAAAATAAAGAATATAACATAAATATATATATATGATTTAATTAGTTAAAAGAAAATTAAATATTATGCTTAGCTAGTAACTGATGTACTTGTACCTTACACATGGCTGAAAATAATAAGATCAAACCAAGCCAAACCATAATGAATAATTTTTGACAAGCTTGCTTCTTTGTTTAGCCACAATAAGATAATTAGTAAATGCCAATCATATAATGTTTTAAAAGTTAATATGTGATTTTGAATGTATGGGGAAATCAAAACCTGTATGAGATCATACAGAAAAAGGGGTATAAAAATAAAAATCAGCAGATGGCACAAGAGAGAAGGAATAGCCTCTGCAATTTCACTTGCATTCTGGCTCATTTTCATTCTTCGCCATGCCATCCTAACTCCAGAGATCCAACCAAGAGAAGAGCGGGCTTTTTGCAGACTGGCGCCCGAACAGGGACCTCCTCCCTCCACATTATTTCTCTTGAGATTCTTGACAATTTGTTTCTCTGGATGAATTTCATTTTTATTTTTTCTAACTCTATAAAGTAATTCTTTGGTAGTTTAACTGATAGGACCCTGAATAAAGAAATGAATTTAGATAATGTTTACATTTTTATTACATTAGCATGGATTAACCATGAATAATTAATACCCTTAGTTATTTAGTTCTATCTTGATTTCTATAGAATGTTTCATATGGTTCCTGTATGTCTGTCTTGGTACATTATTACAAAATATTTCATACATTCTGGACTTATTTTGAATGGAATTTATCTTTCTGATATTTTCTACTCTGCACATATATACATACATATACATATACACACAAAGTTGATGATTTGTACAGATTTATTCTATAGCCTACTACTTTGTTGAATTTTTAAATTGTTTTAATTAATTTTAGTTGAATATCTAAGTTTAAATCAATCATCACATAATTTTCAAAATAAAATAATTTTGTTACTTCTTTTCTAATGTTTATTCTTTTTTTATTTTTATATCAAATAACAGTGATGAAAAACTAACATCTTTGTTTTATTCTTAATCTTATTGGAAAAGTTTCTAGTCTTTTCCCTTTACATACAATGCTGAATTGGTACTTTGGAGAGATACTCTTTGTCATAGTAGGTTCCATTTATTCTTGTGTTTTTTAGTGTATTTAATTAAACTTATATTCCTTTGTCAGAAGCTTTTACTACACCCTTTGATGTAATTTGTATGATTTATATTATTTTTGTTATTAATATAGTCCATTATTATTATAGCTTTTCTAATATTGAATATAACTGGTATAAATATAAACTGCTTATATGTATAATCTCTTTAAGATGATGCTATAGTCACTTTATTAATATTTTCTTTATTGTTTTTTGCACCAATATTAATTAGAGATATTGATATATAGCTCTTTTTTCCCTACTTCATTTCTCTCTGGTTTGAGCATGAGGACCATATGTGTATTATACAAGGAATTTATAGAATCTTTTTTCTTGTTTTTGCAAATAGTTTATACAATAGAATTAATTCTTTTTTTTAAAACCCTTACCTTCCATCTTAGAGTCGACACTGTGTATTGGCTCCAAGGCAGAAGAAACTCTATCTAACCCTACTGAGAAAGTCAGAAGGGATAAACCAAGGGGAGCAGGGGAGAGGGGAGGTCAAAAAAGGGAGGGGAGAAAAAGGGGGAGGGAATTTATTAGGCCTTCAAAACAAAAAGAGGGGAATAACAAGGGAGGGGATAGAAAGGGAAGTTCATCAAGGGAGGGGATAAGGGATAGCGACTTAATAGCAAACCACTGGTTTAAAAGGAAATAGGTTAAGAAGAAGGGGTAGGAATAGGGGAGAATACAAAAATGTCAGTGAATGCACAACTGAGAATTATAACTCTGAATGTGAATGGGATGAACTCTCACATAAAACGGAAGCAAATAGCAGAGTAGATTAGAAAACAAAATCCTACCATATGTTGTCTACAAGAAACACAGATGAGGCAGGGCCTGTTCATGAGAGCGGCAAGATTTGGGACCCCAAAAAGCTGAGGAACGCACACAGACTCTGAGTGAGGACGCAGAACGCAATTGCGGGTGGAGACGTGGGCAGAGGTGGACACAGGTGGGAGCGAAGGCTCTGAAACCCTGAGTGGGGAACTAGTGCAGACGGGTATACGACTGTGGAAGCAGCGCCCTGAGACTTGTAAAGGAGCCTCCTGCAGAGGATCAAGCAAGAGGGTCCACCAGGGGGATTGACCTTGGAAAAAACCAGACCTTAGACCTCAGGAGCCAAAAGACCACAGACAGACCCTGAGTGCAAGGATAAAGCTGAAAAGCCGCTGGGCTAACGATGGCTACCCAGAACCAGGAAGTCCAGAAGAGAGAGAAAAAGATTAACAACAAGAAAAAGAAATCTTTAACACTCGACAACTTTTACACAGAGAAAATCCAGACTACTGAGCAATCAGAAGAGGAGAAAAAACAAGCAATCACATCTGAACCATCCCAAGATAATCAAAACTGGTCACAAGCTCTTGAAATGTTCAAAACTGAGATGACGAGAAAGTTGGAAAAGATTTGGTCAGAGAAATGGGAAGAAGCTCAAAAGGAAATCAGGCAAGAAAATAACAGTTTAAAAGGCAGAATTTCGCAATTGGAAATTGAGGCAAGTCAACTGAAGACCAGAAATGACCAGATTGAAAAGGAAAACCAAAAGATTATAGCCGAAAACCAAAAGATTATAGCCGAAAACCAAAAATTCATAGCCGAAAACCAAAAGATTATAGCCAAAAACCAGTCCTTAAAGGCTAGAATTGAACAATTAGAAGCTAATGATCTCTCAACACAACAAGAACAAATAAAACAAAGCCAAAAGACTGAAAAAATAGAAGGAAACATGAAATATCTCAATGAGAAAGTGACAGACAAAGAAAACTGGTCTAGAAGAGACAATTTGAGAATCATTGGTCTCCCTGAAAAGGGTGAAATTAATAGAAATTTGGACTCCATACTAAAAGAAATTATTCAGCAAAATTGCCCTGAATTTCTACAACAAGAGGGCAATATAGACATTGAAAGGATCCATAGATCACCCTCAACATTCGATCCAGATAAGAAAACGCCCAGGAATATAATTGCCAAATTCAAGAGCTTCCAAGTAAAAGAAAAAATCTTACAAGAAGCCAGAAAGAGACAATTCAAATATCAAGAAGCACCAATCAGGATCACACAGGATCTGGCAGCCTCCACGCTAAAAGACTGCAAAGCTTGGAAAATGATATTCAGAAAGGCAAGAGAGCTGGGCCTGCAACCACGGATCAACTACCCATCAAAATTGACTATATACTTCCAGGGGAAGGTATGGGCATTCAACAAAATTGAAGAATTCCAGGTATTTGCACAGAAAAGACCAGGGCTAAATGGAAAGTTTGATATCCAACCACAAAAATCAAGAGAAACATGAAAAGGTAAATAAGAAACAGAGGGGAAAGAAAGAAAACTCATAACTTTTTAAATTTGCCTTTTTAAGGGCCTCAGTAAGATCTAATTATCTGTATTCCTATATGGAGAAATGCTATGTATAATTCTCTGTAGTGAACTCTATTCACTATTAAGTATTCACTATTATAGTGGTCGGAAGAACAATTTATGGGGAGAGGGTGGAGTGCTGAATGGTCTAAGATGATATGGGGGGTGGGAAAGAGGAGTGTGAATGGAGGGGGACACCAGGAGAAACTTGAGAGAATAAGAAAAATAGGATAATCTATTACACAAAAAGAGGGCATAGGATGGGGAGGGGACAAATACTATTATAAGAAGGAGAGGAAGAGACCATCAAGAGGTAATTTTTAAACCTTACTCTCAGCGTAATCAACCCAGAGAGGGAAGAGTAGCTACATTATCCACTGGGATATAAAACTCTATCTAACCCTACTGAGAAAGTCAGAAGGGATAAACCAAGG
>NW_025369089.1:0-1399 GCF_016433145.1 Gracilinanus agilis | reverse complement strand
GAAGGAAGGAAGGAAGGAAGGAAGGATGGTATTCTTTTCATTACTACAAAACAATTTACTTAAAAAAAAACCTGAAAATCCAAGACTAGGCTGCACAAAGAAAAACTGAATAAATATTTCACCACTAGATTTGTATCCACTCCTGAAAGCTTCAGTATAAGCTTTAGCCACAGAGGTCATTACTTCTCCTCATCACTGAGTCCTGTATAATTTCTTGCGCAACTAGGTGGCACAATGGATAAAGTATCCGACTGGGAGTCAGGAAAACTCATCTTTCTGAGTTCAAATTTAGCCTCAGACACTTATTAGCTGTGTGACCCTCGGCAAATCACTTTAGCCTGTTTGCCTATGTTTCCTCACTTGTAAAATGAGCTGGAGAACGAAATGGCAAATCACTCCAGTATCTTTACCAAGAAAACCACAAATGAGGTCACTAAGAGTTGGACAAGTCTGAAACAAATGAACAAAAATCTAATTTGTTTTGTACCACAAATGCTATAAAACAACACATTCATGTATATGAGGATTAGTTCTCATCAGCAATAACAAAAACAAAAAAACAAAAAACCACAAAGAATGAATGTTCAACTTTAGCTTATCTTCTTTAAATCTGAGAATCCCTCAAGCTCTGTCTTTCACTGTTCTCTTTTCTTTCTCTCTCCCCTTTGGTAATTTCATGAAATCTCATGGCTTCAGTTAACATTTCCCTGTATAGAACACCCAAATCTTTGCCTCCAACTCCAGCCTTTCCCCAGAGTTCTCATCCTGTATTTCCAAATGTCTGCTATATATCTCCTCCCAGATATGCCATAAGCGCCTGAAATTCAACATGTTCAAAATTAAAGTCTTTATTCTTCTTCCCAAAAGCTTCTCTTCTCTCTAACTACTTTATTTCTGTTGTGGCATTACCATCTTTGGAGTCACAAAAAACAGAGTCAGCTTCTATTCTTTCCATATCTCAGTTTCCTTATATATAAAAGGAGATGATTGGATTAGATGGCTTATGGATCCCCTTTCAGCTCTAGAGCTTTAAGAGTATGATCTAATCAACCTACCCCAATATCTTTCCTATCCATTCCCCTTTTTGTCTTTCTATACCTAGCTCTTAGAACAGTGCCTGGTACATAGTAGATACTTTAAAAATGCTAGTTGACTGGCTTTTCATTCAATTACTAAAATCATCCCAGATCATCCTTATTCTCATTCTTGCTTCCTAACTCATTATTCTAATCAATCCCCTCTCCATACCATCCTTCACACTGCTATCCAAGTAATCTTCCTAATGTACTACTATAATGTTATTCATCTATTTTTTTTTAACATTTATTAATATTCATTTTTAACATGGTTACATGATTCATGCTCCCCTTTCCCCTTCAACCCCCCCCGCCCCCCCCCC
>NW_025369088.1:0-1019 GCF_016433145.1 Gracilinanus agilis | reverse complement strand
CTCTGCAGCAAGTTTCTTTACAAGTCTCAGGGTGCTGCTTCCACAGTTGTATCCCTGTCTGCACTGGTTCCCCACTCAGGTTTCAGAGCTTTAGCTCATGGCTGTGTCTGCCTCAACCCATTCCTCCGCCCGCACCTGTGCTCTGAGCCCGCATTCCGTACCCTGAGTCTGCTCTCTGCGTCCTGCTCCCGCTCTCAGAGTTTGTGTGCGTTCTTTAGCTTTTTGGCGTCCTAAATCTTGCTGCTCTCAGGAACAGGCTGTGGAGCTGCCAATGACTCGATGGGTGCCCCAAACTTGCTTCACCTCTTCCTAGCTGGCCTCGGCGCTATAGGTGTTGTGTGTGGAGGGAGTGGGGTTGGGGTGGTTGCTCAGCCCGTGATTTAGTGAGAGCTGTTTCACCCCTTTATAGCATGGAAATGCCCCGATTCCACGCACCTTCCACGCTGTGCCCTGTTGTGGGGTTCTTCTGTTAGTCAGGACTTGTTTTTATGTCCCCTTGAGGAATTTTTTGTGTTTTGGTCAGGAGAGGTTAAGAGTTGCTTCTTACTCTGCCGCCATCTTAACCCGGAACTTCCATAATTAACTTTTAAATTATAGAAATTTGAGAATAAAAAGAAAAAAGGACAAAACCAATGGTCTGAAGATTGCTAGGTGCATGTCTTATTTCGTAATATGACAAATGTGGAAATCCAAATTGTATGATAATACATGCAACCAATATAAGATTAACTGCCTTCTTGGGAAGGAAGGAGAGGTGGAAGAGAAAGAAAATGGGTTTAAAAATGACAGAAAATGAATATTAAAATTGTATCAACTTGTAATATGGAAAAAATAAGTAATTTAAAAAATTTTATATGACTATAGATTGCTTTGATTTCTTCTTCTTAAATCTGCCAGTTCATATCTTTTGACAATGTATTGGTTGAAGAATGACTTGTATTCTTATAAACTTGACTGTATTTGATATTCTGTATTCTCTGTATTTGATAAATGAGGCCTAATACATTTGAGGTGGTGTC
>NW_025369087.1:0-2662 GCF_016433145.1 Gracilinanus agilis | reverse complement strand
AGGAGATTTAACATGATACATCCCCCCAATGGATTGTTCTACATATGGAGCCTATATATTTAAAGATTCTCTTACTAGAGGTAGCTCCAGGAACACAGGGTCTTGGGCATGAGAACATCTCATGTGCAACTCTAGGAGAGAGCTGTAAATTCTCTTCACACACATAAATGTCCAAAATTCCCAGAAGTTTCGAGAGAATTTGATGTACAGTTGGGTAACAGAAAGGATATGGTGCCCATAGTCAGAAGCAGATCTAATCACTGCATGAACCCCAAAAATATCATATGCTCGATCATAATGGTTGAAACCACTGCAGAAAGAAATTTATTAAAATTGAAATAAGCACATGCTTATCCCAGAGGAAAAATAGCTTCCTAACAAAAGTCCCAAGTCTTTATTGCTTGAGGTGCTCACATTTTTTTGAGCTCACATTTATTGGGCCTCAGTGGGAACCTCCAAGGGGTTTTTGAACCACTAAAAGGGAAAGGCTGCAAGAGGACTAACAGTGAAGGAGTCTATGCACTTCCTTCCAAAAAGATAATGGACTCAAGTTCCTGTATGAGACACATTTTCAGATATGGAAAATGCCATGCATTTTTTAGAATCTTTTACCTTCTGTCTTAGAACCAATAATCCAGAAGAGTGAGAAGGTTTAGACAACGGAGTTAAGTGATTTGCCCAGGGGTCCCACAGCTAGGGAGTTTCAGGAGGCCAGACTTGAACTCAGGATCTGTCATCTCTAGACCTGGTTCATTATACACTGAACCACCCAGATACCCCCTAATGTCTTTCATTTTTTTAAATGGTGTTTATTATAAGGATTCTATTTTTATTTTAGTGATCAGTGGCATATGTATATATGTCTAGGTGAGAATGCATGTATGCTTTATTGGTTGTTTCTTTCAGAAGGAAAGATCAGACTTGAAATGAAAGAGATCACTGCAGAGCTAAGCCTTTCTGGGGAAGAAACAAAGAAGCAAAGATCCATTGATGATGGTGCCCACAATTCCACTTGGAGAGAAAACTTTGATGTACATCAGAGAATCTACACTGGAGGGAAACCTTATGAATGTAATCAGTGTGGCAAAACATTTGCACAGAGAGGTACTCTTACTGTACATCAGAGAATCCACACTGGAGAGAAACCTTATAAATGTAATCAATGTGGAAAGTCTTTCCAACGAAAGTACCTCCTGAATATACATCATAGAATCCATACTGGAGAGAAACCATATGAATGTAATCAGTGTAGAAAGGCATTCAGATGTAGAAAGACTATGGTTGCACATCAGCACATCCACACTGGAGAGAAACCTTATGAATGTGATCAGTGTGGAAAGTCTTTTACGGTGAAGTATGTTCTTACTGCACATCAGAAAATCCACACTGGAGAAAAACCTTATGAATGTAATCAATGTGGAAAGGCATTTAGAAGAAGGTACAATATGGTTAAACATCAGCACATCCACACTGGAGAAAAACCTTATGAATGTAATCAATGTGGAAAGGCTTTTAGAGGAAGGTACAATATGGTTAAACATCAGCGCATCCACACTGGAGAGAAGCCTTATGAATGTAATCAATGTGGAAAGGCTTTTAGAGGAAGGTACAATATGGTTACACATCAGCACATCCACAGTGGAGAGAAACCTTATGAATGTGATCAATGTGGAAAGTCTTTTACAGCAAAGTCTGGTCTTACTGCACATCAGAAAATCCACACTGGAGAAAAACCTTATGAATGTAATCAGTGTGGAAAGGCTTTTTTACAGAGGGCCAGTCTTACTATACATCAGAGAATCCACACTGGAGAGAAACCTTATGAATGTAATCAATGTGAAAAGTCTTTTACATATAAGTCTTCTCTTACTCTACATCATGGAATCCACACTGGAGAGAAACCTTACAAATGTAATCAATGTGGAAAGGCTTTTTCTGATAAGGCCAGTTTCACTGTACATCAGAGAATCCATACTGGAGAGAAACCTTATGAATGTAATTATTGTGGAAAGGCATTCATTTGTAAAAAGAGTATGGTTAAACATCAGCACATCCACACTGGAGAGAAACTTTATGAATGTAATCAATGTGGAAAGACGTTTAAAACTAAGAACTTTATGGTTACACATCAGCACATCCACACTGGAAAGAAACCTTTTGAATGTGATCAATGTGGAAAATGTTTTGCACTGAAGTCTTCTCTCACTCTACATCAGGGAATCCACACTGGAGAAAAACCTTATGAATGTAACCAATGTGGAAAGTCTTTCAGACTTAGGAGATTTCTCAAAATACATCAGAGAATCCACACTGGAGAGAAACCATATAAATGTAATCAGTGTGAAAAGGCTTTTACATATAGGCCCACTCTTATTGTACATCAGAGAATCCACACTGGAGAGAAACCTTATGAATGTAATCAGTGTGGAAAGGCTTTTACACAGAAGTCTGGTCTTACTGCACATCAGAGAATTCACACTAGAGAGAAATCTTATGACTGTAAGCAGCTTAGTGAAGTCCTCAATCAAAAGTCAACCCTTATTTTCTCTTAGCTACTGCCAAGTCAGCAAACAGCAGTCCTTGGGGGCAGCTGTGTCTATCCCAGCCATACCTTCGGGAGTTTTTGCTCTACTGATGATACTGGAGTCAGGCTGATGGTTAA
>NW_025369086.1:0-1861 GCF_016433145.1 Gracilinanus agilis | reverse complement strand
TCCCCTGCTATTTACCCCCTCCTTCCCATCCCCCATGTCATCTTAGATTATTTAGTGTTCCACCCTCACCCTGTGAATTATTCTTCTGATTACTATAATAGTGGATACTATAATAGTGAATAGAGTTTACTACAGAGAATTATACATAACATTTCTCTACATAGGAGTACGTATAATTAGATCTTACTGAGGCCCTTAAAAAGGCAAATTTAAAAATTATAAGTTTTCTTTCTTTCCCCTCTGTTTCTTATTTACCTTTTCATGTTTCTCTCGATTTTTGTGGTTGGATATCAAGCTTTCCATTTAGCCCTGGTCTTTTCTGTGCAAATACTTGGAATTCTTCAATTTTGTTGAATGCCCATACTTTCCCCTGGAAATATATAGTCAATTTTGATGGGTAGTTGATCTGTGGTTGCAGGCCCAGCGCTCTTGCCTTTCTGAATATTGTATTCCAAGCCTTATGGTCTTTTAGTGTGGAGGCTGCCAGATCCTGTGTGATCCTGATTGGTGTTCCTTGATATTTGAATTGTCTCTTTCTGGCTTCTTGTAAGATTTTTTCCTTTGCTTGAAAGCTCTTGAATTTGGCAATTATATTTCTGGCCGTTTTCTTCTCTGGATCGAATGTGGTGGGTGTTCTATGAATCCTTTTGATATCTATATTGCCCTCTTGTTGTAGGACTTCAGGGCAATTTTGCTGAATAATTTCTTTTAGTATGGAGTCCAGGTTTCTATTAATTTCCGGTTTTTCTGGAAGACCAATTATTCTCAAATTGTCTCTTCTAGACCGGTTTTCTTGGTCTGTCACTCTCTCATTGAGATATTTCATATTTCCTTCTATTTTTTCAGTCTTTTGACTTTGTTTTATTTGTTCTTGTTGTCTTGAGAGATCATTAGCTTCTAATTGCTCAATTCTAGCCTTTAGGGACTGGTTTTCGGCTCTAAACTTTTCGTTTTCAGCTATGATCTTTTGGTTTTCTTTTTCAATCTGGTTCACTTTGCTTATCAGTTCATTTGATTTCTGAGCCTCACTTTCCAATTGCAAGATTCTACCTTTTAAACTGTTATTTTCTTGCCACATCTCTTCCATCTTCCTCAGAATCTCAGTTTTGAACTCTTCCATAGCTTGTGAGGAGTTTTCCTTATTTGAGGAGGGTCCAGATGCTTGTTTGTTCTCCTCCTCTGTTTGCCTGGTTGTCTGGATATTCTCTGTGTAAAAGTTGTCCAGTGTTAAAGACTTCTTTTTCTTGTTGTTTATCTTTCTCTTCTGAACTTCCTGAGTCTGGATAGCCATCATTAGCCCAGCAGCTTCTCAGCTTTATCCTCGCGCTCGGGGTCTGTCCACGGTCTTTTGGCTCTTGAGGTCTGAGTTCTGGTTTTTTCCAAGGTCAAGCCCCCTGGTGGACCCCCTTGCTTGATCCTCTGCTGGAGGTTCCTTTAGAAGTCTCAGGGCGCTGCTTCCACAGTCCTATACCAGCCTACGCTGGTTCCCCACTCAGGGTTTCAGAGCTTTAGTTCGTGGCTGTGTCTGCCTCCACCCACGCCTCTGCCCGCGCCTGCACTTTGAGCCATGTTCTGAGCCCTGTGTCCGCTCTCAGCAACCTGCTCCCTCACTCAGATTTTGTGTGCATTCGTTAGCTTTTGGGGGTCCTAAATCTTGCTGCTCTCAGGAACAGGCTCCGGAGCTGCCAATGACTCGATGGGTGCCCCAAACTTGCTCTATTTCTTTTTAGCTGGCTTCGGCGCTATAGGTGTTGTGTGTGGAGGGGGTGGGGGTGGGGTGGTTGCTCAGCCCGCGATTTAGTGAAAGCTGTTTTACCCCTTTATAGCATGGAAATGCCTTAATTCCACGTACCTTCCACGC
>NW_025369085.1:0-7555 GCF_016433145.1 Gracilinanus agilis | reverse complement strand
AGCCCTGGGAGACTACAACTCCCAGGACTCTCTCTGCTACAACTTCCCCTGACACCTCCCACTTCCTTTGGGGGAGGTGTCAGGGAAAGTATAAAAGGGAAAGTTTGGCGCCTTTTCTCACTCTCCACCTTGGAGACTGGTTGGGCTCTCTCTACCCTGAGACCCTGATCTCTCTCCGTGCTTTTTCCCCTTTCTTCCTACCTCCTAGATTTCCCTAGACCTTTCCCTTTCTAATTAAAATAAAGCCTAACTATTCAAACCCTAAAGTTGCTCTCTGATCATTCATTTGAGGGCTCTGGTCAATTTCCCCATGCTGGGGCTGGTCCCGCTACCTTCCTTTCCCTTCCTGTACCTTCCTCTCTCCTTTCTCCCATCCATCCTACCTTCCTACCTTCCTACCTTCCATCCCTTCATTTTCAAACACACATGAAAGAAAGGAAGGAAGGAAGGAAGGAAGGAAGGAAGGAAGGAAGGAAGGAAGAGTCCAGAAGGAAATGTGAACAAATAGGATAACTTTGAAACTCATATCCTGAATTTAAAAATCTATACATAATGATTATTGGTAATCTTTTCTATTCTTTTCACATGGAAATGCTTGTTTATTAATGTTTTCAAGCTCCAGATAGCAAAGAAAAAATTTTTTTAAGGAAAGTTTAAAGCATTTTCTGAGTAGGAGTGAGAGTGGAGTGTGACTCGCCCAAACCAATGCAAACCCTAAAGATCATTGCACATTAACTGCCTATTTTTCTTCTAGGTCTTGGTCTTTCATTTCTCACTGACTTTGGAAGAGGAGCTACATACACAACAAACCAAGATTATCATGTGGAAGGCCTTCCCATTCCTTGCATGATTTATTGCTACACACTGCAACTCCTTTTCAGACAATGTCTATAGAATCCTTTCTTGGGAATAGAAAGTATGCACCAGTCACCTCCTGAAAGAAAATTAAAACACCACATATACCAGCATTTTTTGTGATAGTTAAAAATTGGAAACAAAGTATATGCCCATCTATTGATGAATAATAGCTAAGCAAATTTTAATATATGAATGTAATGTGTACAGAAATAATGTGTATGAGAAATTCAGAAATGCATGGGACTGCAAAGAATAATAACACTAAAAAAAAGCCCCAAAACAAAATTAAATGTAGTAAAATTATAAAAATCAAGCAGGACTCAGGTGAAGAGATATGAAAAAACATCCCCGTCCTACCCCTCATAGAGGTGAGAGATGCACAGGTATTACACATAGCTCAAGTTTTTGGACTTTTTCAATGTATTAATCAGTCCTATTGATTTCCTGCCTCACCCCCATCTAAAAAACACTATTTGTTATATTGGATGGCTCTCTGGAAAGGGATAGAGAAGGGAGACTTGAGATAACTATAAAGATGTAAGAAACAGAAGCTATCAAAAGAAACTTATTTTTCAAAATTTAAAAATACATATATTTTTTAACACAACTGAGGCTCGTGTTATGTACTTCCATAGCTGAGGGACAATCCAATCTTCTAATTTTGCAAATGAGGAAATTGAAATCAAGGTTAAATGATTTGTCTGTGATCATAGAAGTTGCAAGTGTCCAAGGCAAGATTTGAAGCCAATCCCTCTCATTTCAGAGCTAATTCTCTTTCTACTGTAACAGGCTGCTTTCTCAATTTAAAATTGAGAGAACTATAATCTAGTTCTCTAGTGCATAGTTACATTTTAATACTATTTATGTTATTAATACTTAAATAAGAAAGTACAAAATATATTTTATTTAATATAATTTAATAAAATGTATTATCATTCCCATTCTTATACTTTTATAAGCGTGTATATATGTATATATATATGTATATATGTGTGTGCTCATATTTTATTGTTGTTCACTTGTTTTTTCAGGCATGCCTGACTCTCTGTAACCCCATTTTGGGTTTCCTTGGCAGAGATACTAGAGCAATTTTCCATTTTCTTCTCCAGCTCATTTTACAGATATAGAAACTGAGGCAAACAGGTTTAAGTGACTTGCCCAGGGTCACATAGTGAAGAAATTGAGTGGGTTAGAATAGCAACTATTTAAAAGTGGGTAACTGGAAAATCATACTGACTCCATCTTGTGACTCAATTCTGGAGTTGTACTCAGTTTTTCAATTAAATTTTGAGTTTAGTCCAACTTCTATCTTGTTAGAAAACTTTATTCAATTGTTGGAATTAGGAGAAAACCTTATTGTGTTGTTTCAACACAGTACTGAATGGCTAGAAAACTGGACTACCACTACTGATTCACTTTCTCCCTCCCAATTCACAAAGTCTCTTAGTTTTCTTCCAATTAGAAAGTAGATTCCCTAATGTTGTATTGCTTCCTTTTAACTAATTGGCCTTATTTGATTAATTTTATTTAGTGTATACAAGTCTGTCTCCCCCTGTATTCAATGGTAGCACTCCAAAATTCCCAGATTTGAAAATCTGAGTCATACTCAAAAAGGAATTTTTTCCATTCTCATATTCCAAATATTGAGAGAGAGAGAGAGAGAGAGAGAGAGAGAGAGAGAGAGAGAGAGAGAGACAGAGAGAGAGAGACAGAGAGAGACAGAGAGAGACAGAGAGAGACAGAGAGGGAGAGAGAGAGACAGACAGACAGACAGACAGACAGACAGAGAGACAGAGAGAGACAGAGAGGGAGAGAGAGAGACAGAGAGGGAGAGAGAGAGACAGAGAGGGAGAGAGAGAGAGAGAGAGAGAGAGAGAGAGAGAGAGAGAGAGAGAGGGAAGCCAAGACAATATAGTTTTAGAATAATCAGTTTCACTCCTTTTGCAATCTTTTCAAATTATAGTCTTTGGTTTGATTGTTGTTTAGTTGTGTCCAACAGTCTATGAACCCATTTGAAGTTTTCTTGGCAGATGTTGGAGCATTTTGCTATTTCCTTCTCCAGCTCATTTTATAGGTAAGGAAAATGAGGCAAAAAGGATTAAATGACTTGCCTAAGGTCACACAGATAGTAAATGTCTGAGGTTGGATTTTAACTCAGGAAGATGAATCTGCCTGACTCTTAGACAAGTGCTTTTTCCATTGTGGCACCTCACAATGGATTACTACTATATAAAAACTGGCAATGTCTTGTCTAAAATAGTTAAGAAATTTGTTTTGGCTTCTATCAAATAAAAGGCAGAATGCCTAGATAGAAGAGAATGTGTTTTAAATTCCTGCTTTCTATATAAGGCCTCACATTTTTATGGCTAATGGGAGCATTCAGCAAGTAAATCTGTAGAGCTCTCACTTTTCAAACAAGCAGATTAATATGCCAGAGAAACAGAAGAATATTGATAAAATATAATGAAGAGACTAGGAATCTGAAGGACCTCTATTAAATCTGGACTCTAGTACTAGTTGTATAACCTTTAGCCAATCGGTTAAATAATTTTGGACATCAGTTTTCTCATTTATAAAATAAGGATAATACTTGCATCATTCAAATGTACTGTCATATAGCTAAAACTGGAAACTTCAAAGTAAAACAAAAAAAAAAATAAGAGGAAGGTTATAGGCACAATGCCAAAACATCATCTTGTTTATTAATCCAGTAAATTGTATTTACTGGTCTGAAAAGTTGTGGGGAAATCAATTTTCTCAGTGAAATTCCATATCACCCACCAGGTGGCACTGGCAAGCAAAGCTGAGCAGTCCATCGTTCCCTGAGCTAGGTGACTTGTCTGAGGATGCTCAGAAACCCGCTTCCTAGGCCCACAGGAGGTGTGGCTTTCCTTTCAAACTCAGCAGCACAACATGGCTGCCCCTGCCATTTTTGTTTCCATTTGTTTTTTTCATTCATTCAAAGGTAAACAGTTTTGTATTAGTCTAATCATTAGACTCTAATGTATTTTAAGTATTATACAGGTCTTCCCATCTTCCCACTTTGTTCTAACAGTTCTAAATTAGCTTCAAGAACTCCAAATCAGCCAGTAATACCGCTCCTGGGTCTGTATCCCAAATAGATTTAAAAAAGGGGGGGGGGGCGGGAAGGACCTGTTTGTACAAAAATAGCTATAGCTGCGTTTTTTGTGGTGGCAAAGAATTGGAAATTGAGGAAATGTCCATCAATTGGGGAATGGCTGAACAAATTGTGGTATATGCTGGTGATGGAATACCACTGTGCTATAAGGAATGAACAGGATGATTTCAAAAAGATCTGGAAAGACCTATATGCACTGGTGCAGAGTAAAATAAGCAGAACCAGGGAACATTGAACAGCAATATCATGGAATGACCAAATGTGATAGAGAGCTACTAACAGCAATACAATTACCCAGGACAATTCTGAGGGATCTATGACAAAGAATGCCATTCACATCTAGAGAAAGAACTGTTGGAGTGGAAATGCAGATGAAAGCTTATAATTTATCACTTGTTTATTTGGGTATGTGTTTGGGGGTCTTGGTTTTATAAGAATATTTGCTTATAAAAATGAATAATATGGAAATATGTTTTGCCTGATAATATATGTATAACCCAAATTGAATCACTTGTCAGTTCTGGGAGGGGAAAAGGAAGAAGGGAGAGAGACAATATGGATCATATGATATGAAAAACTTTTGTGGAAGTTTATTTATAGAAATAAAAAAAATTGGGAAAAAAAGAACTCAGATCAGCTTCCATTTATCAGATTGTTTCCTGGAGGATTGTGTGAATGGGAGATCATCTTTCTTTAGAATTGAGAATTTCCTTGCTCTTTTTCTTTCTTAATTTATGCCCAAATCTGAATAATAAATAAACTAAAACAAACAATATATATTTATGTTGGTCAACATCTTTATTGCAGGTTTTAGAAATTAAAACAGAATTTAAGGGAGTAATGGAAAGTAGAATTGAAGACATTAAGTAACAACAGGGAGACTTGATTTCCCCAGAAGTGGAAAAAGCAGATATAGGAAGGAGCAGGAAGGGAAGAGCATTCACCATCATCCTCTTCTATGCTTGCTTGAGTGAGTGATGGATTGGTTTATCACACTTCTTGGTCCCAAAACACAATCAAACAATACCAAATGTTAATTTTTTTAAACTCTTACTTTCTATCTTAGAATCTATACTTAGTATCACTTCCAAGATAGAAGAATGGTAAGGGTTAAGCAAATGGGGTTACCCAGGGTCATACAGCTAGGGAGTGTCTGAGGTCGGATTTGAACCCAGGACCTGATTGAGGTTCTCCAGACCTGATTGAGCCACCTAGATGCCCATCTGAATGCTGTTATGGAATAAATAGGAAGTATGATAGGCTGCTAATCAATAGGCTTGTATTGAGGGCCCTGGTGATATCAGCTGGGTCTTCAGGCAGGGAAGGCTATCTCTTAATACAGAGCAACTTAGGTCAGCCAGAAATTGTGAGAGCCCTGCTGAAGGTTTTATTCAGCCTCCTGCTGTTATTCTAAGCTCCCTTGAGGGGAGGAGTAAAGAGACCCGTCCCTGCTGGTAAGAAATTGAAACCTACAGGAAGTGAAAGCTGGGCCACTTTCTGCCTAAGAGGGATTCCTGGTTTAACTCTCAAGAAATAAAGAAATTTTATTTCTTTCCCTCTTCAGCCCTTGCCCTAGTAGTGGGTACAATGATTCACCAGAAGCTCTTTGTATAAAAGCCAAGGGGGTTTATTAATGCCAAGAGTAAGCTGAGGGAAAAGGGGTTGAGGTCTGGTAACTGCAGCTAAGGAGAAGCTGGTGCTGGGGGAGGGTCCCAGAAGAGGGGGGTCAGGCTGAGGGAGGCCGGCTCCCTCAGTCTGGGATAATTTCACTGCCCTGAGGTAATAAGGTTTAGCAGATTACTAGATGAGGTGATGGCTTGGTTTAGGTTGCCCCTGCCTGCCTATAGAAGCTACTTCCCACAATTTCCACCCACCAAAATTACCCTCTTCCCAGGGCCCAGTAGGGAAGTCCAGGGAATAGCAGGATGTCATGGGAGAGGTCAAGGGAAATCAGGCAAAGCCCAAAAGCCCCCAAAGCAAAAGCCCCTCAGTTGGTTCTGCAGGAATATTTATACTCCCAGGCTCCAACGATTTTTGCTGTGAGACCAGGGTCAACATTCTGTCCCTTCCAACTTCCGGGCTGCTACAGTTGGTTTGCAAAAGCAAGAGCTTTTGCTACAACCCTGCATTACAATGCTAATCTAATATTCTTCTCTGACCAAGAGTGGTGTCTCATATGCTTGTCTTTATTTGCTTGTCTTTCTGTTTCACTTACCTGTAAATCCCATTTCCAAAGTTTGGAGGAAGGATTTGAGAATCTGAATGCTGTCTGATTATCTGGTCACATCCCTCCCTGCATATTTCTATCATTTGGAGGTCATGGCTAATATGGGGCTATATTCCACTATATGGCCACAAAATTTTGCATTTTCTTAGAAAATCAGCTACATTTTACTTGACAAAAATGTCTCAAGCATCAAACTTAAAAGATCAATAATAGGGGGCAGCTGGGTGGCTCAGTGGATTGAGAGTCAGGCCTAGAGACAGGAGGTCCTAGGTTCAAATCCGGCCTCAGACACTTCCCAGCTGTGTGACCCTGGGCAAGTCACTTGACCCCCCATTGCCTACCCTTACCAATCTTCCACCTATAAGTCAATACACAGCAGAAGTTAAGGGTTTAAAAAAAAAACCAAAAAAAAAAAAAAGATCAATAATAATTATATCAGCTCCAGGAAATAATCTCAAGGTTCCATTCCATAGCAAATATATATTAATAGTACACATGGTTGTTTTTAGAAGAAGAAATTCAAACCAAAAGCCATATGAAGAAAAAGCTCCAAACCTCTTAGATACAAATCAAAGTAACTCTGAGGTTCCATCTCACATCCCGCTTAGTAAAGTTGAGAAATGGAAAATGACAAATGCTATAAGAAAGAGTGGGAAAATTGTTGCATTGATGGTAGAACTGTGAACAAATCAAATCATTCTGGAAAGAAATTTGGAATTAAGCCCCAAAAGCTATTGACCATGCATACCTTTTAATCAATGCCACTACTATATCTATACCCCAACAAGATCAAAGAAAAAAGAAAAAGAGTTACATGTATAAAATACATACTAGAAGCTGAAGGTAGAATGGTGTGCTCCTCAACTGGGAAATGGCTGAACAAGTTAGGGCATAAGAATGTGATGGAATACTTTTGTGCTTTAAGAAATTATAAAGGCAATGTTTTCAGAGAAACCTAGGAAGTCTTGTATGAACTGATGTTGAATGAAGTGAGCAGAACCAGGTGAAAAATATACACAACAGTACTATAAAGACAAAAAAAATTTGAAAAATTTAGGAACATTTATCAATGCAATCAATGATCAATCATAATTTTAGAGACCTGACAGAGAGGTAATAGAATACATGTACGTGTATGTAAATATTTGGACATGGAGAATACAGGATCTTTTTCTGTTTGTCTATACACATGTAGAACCAGAGTTTTTTGGGGAGGTAGGAGGGAGAAAAGGTAGATTCATCTCTCTCTCTCTCTCTCTCTCTCTCTCTCTCTCTCTCTCTCTCTCTCTCTCTCTCTCCCCTTCCTCTCTCCCTCCCTTCCTCCCTTCCAT
>NW_025369084.1:0-3469 GCF_016433145.1 Gracilinanus agilis | reverse complement strand
TCCTTCTTGAGCTCTGCCAGTTTCTCCTTTATGAATTTGGATGCTATACCACTTGGTGCATACATATTAAGCAGTGTTGTTTCCTCATTGTTTATACTGCCTTTAATCAGGATGTAATGACCTTCCCTGTCTTTTTTAATCATATCTATTTTTACTTTGGCTTTGTCAGAAATCATAATAGCCACTCCTGCCTTCTTTTTCTCATTTGGTGTCCAAAAGATTTTGCTCAAGCCCTTAACCTTAAACTTGTGTATGTCCACCCGCCTCATATGTGTTTCTTGTAGACAACATACGGTGGGATTTTGGTTTCTGATCCACTCTGCTATTTGCTTCCGTTTTATGAGCGAGTACATCCCATTCACATTCAGAGTTATAATTATCAGTTGTACATTCACTGACATTTTTGTATCCTCCCCTAGACCCACCCCTTCTTCTTACACTATTTTCTTTTAAATCAGTGGTTTGCTTTGAGCCGGTATCCCTTATCCCCTCCCTTGATTGACTCCCCTTTCTGCCCCCTCCCTTGTTATTCCCCTCTTTTTGTTTTTAAAGGCCTTATGAATTCCCTCCCCCTTCTTCTCCCCAACCTTTTTTGACCTCCCCACTCCCCTGCTCCCTTTGGTTCATCCCTTCTGACTTTCTCAGTAGGGTTAGATAGATTTTTTTATCCCAATGGATAATAAAGCTATTCTTCCCTCTCAGGGTTAATTACTCTGAGAATAAGGTTTGATTATTACCTCTTAATGCTCTCTTCCTCATCTTCTTATAATAGTATTTATCCCCTCTCCTTCCCATGCCCTCTTTCTGTGTAATAGAATATCCTATTTTTCTTATTCTCTCAAGTTTCTCCTGGTGTCCCCCTCCATTCACCCTCCTCTTTCCCACCCCCCATATCATCTTAGACCATTCAGTACCCCACCCTCTCCCCATAAATCATTCTTCTGACCACTATAATAGTGAATATTTAATAGTGAATAGAGTTCACTACAGAGAATTATACATAGCATTTCTCCACATAGGAATACAGATAATTAGATCTTTCTGAGGCCCTTAAAAAGGTAAATTTAAAAAATTATGAGTTTTCTTTCTTTCCCCTCTGTTTCTTATTTACCTTTTCATGTTTCTCTCAATTTTTGTGGTTAGATATCAAACTTTCCATTATTCCTGGTCTCTTTTGTGCAAAAACTTGGAATTCTTCAATTTTGTTGAATGCCCATACTTTCCCCTCAAAGTATATGGTTAGTTTCGCTGGGTAGTTGATCCGTGGTTGTAGGCCCAGCTCTCTTGCCTTTCTGAATATCATATTCCAAGCTTTGCGGTCTTTTAGCGTGGAGGCTGCAAGATCCTGTGTGATCCTGATTGGTGTCTCTTTCTGGTTTCTTGTAAGATTTTTCTTTTACTTGAAAGCTCTTGAATTTGGCTATTATATTCCTTAGCATTGCCCTTTCTGGGTCTAGTGTAGAGGGTGATCTATGGATCCTTTCAATGTCTATATCACCTTCTTGTTGTAGGACTTCAGAGCAGTTTTGCTAAATAATTTCTTTTAGTATGGAGTCCAAGTTTCTATTAATTTCTGGTTTTTCAGGAAGACCAATGATTCTCAAATTGTCTCTTCTAGACCAGTTTTCTTGGTCTGTCACTTTCTCATTGAGATATTTCATGCTTCCTTCTATTTTATCAGTCTTTTGACTTTGTTTTATTTGTTCTTGTTGTCTTGAGAGATCATTGGCTTCTAATTGCTCAATTCTAGCCTTTAGGGACTGGTTTTCCTTTTCAATCTGGTCATTTCTGATCTTCAGTTGACTTGCCTCACTTTCCAATTGTGAAATTCTGCCTTTTATACTGTTATTTTCTTGCCAGATCTCTTCCATCTTCATCATCATCTCATTTTTGAACTCTTCGATTGCTTGTGACCAGTTTTCATTGTTTTGGGAAGGTTTGGATACTTGTTTGTCCTCCTCTGTTGTCTGGATTTTCTCTGTGTAAAAGTTGTCGAGTGTTCCAGAGTTTTTTTTTTGATAATCTTTTTCTTCTGGGGTTCTCGGCTTGCCATTGTTAGCCCCACCCCTTTTCAGCTTTGTCTTCACACTCAGGGTCTGCCTGCACTTTCTAAGCTCCAGAGGGCTCCAGTCTCCTTGTCCTCAGGGTCAAGCCTCCTGGTCATCCCAGGTCTACCACTCTGCCCGAGGCTCCTTCAGCAGTCTCAAGGGCTGCTTCCAAGCTGCGCTCCAGTCTGCACCGGGTCCCCACTCGAGGTCCAAGCCTGCCCTCGAGATCTTTGTTCACGCCTAGGGCACTGCCTTCACCCATGCAGACGCTCGGGAAAGTCCATGCTTGTTCTTTAGCCACTTGGGGTCCTACATCTTGCAGCTCTCAGGTACAAGCCCTGGAGCTGCTAGTGACTTACTGGTTGCCCCAATCCTGCTTTCACTCTTGTGCGTTGGCCTTGGTGCTGTGCGTGGTGTGGGGGGGGGGGTGGAGGGGCTTCTTCCTCTCGCATTTTTGTGAGAGCTGTTTCACCCCTTTATAGCATTGAAATGCCCAGATTCCATGTAACTTCAATGCTGCGCCCTGTTGTGGGGTTCCTTCGTTCATCTGGATTCATTTTTATGTCCCCTTGAGGAGTCCTGTATGCTTCGGTTAGGAGAGATTGAGTAGCTGCTCCTTACTCTGCCACCATCTTAACCAGAAGTCCATAATTGTTTCTTGAGTTCAAGCTGTTACCATTTGCTTACACAGGCTCCACACTGGCCTAGGAGAGAGACAGCCAAATGGAAACCACTGACAGATTTCCTATATCTTCAATTTCTAGCATCCCTATTTATGAGTTTAATGCAGAGATGTAAACAAAACAAAGTTAAAAAAAAAAAAAACAGAAAGCATTAGCCCTGGTAAAAGAGAAAGAGCTTGGCACTTGAATTCAGTAGTTATAGGGTCAAATCCCAGGTCCTTGTGTGATCTCAGCATATTGAAGAGGTTAAGTTTCATGACTGGGAAGTGCTCTCCCCTTAGTAACATCCAATGATTGCATTCTGATGTCCATTTCTAAAGGATTTTCTGTTTTTGGAAAAGAAAATAGGATTGAAAATCTAGAGCTAGAAGTGGCCTCATTTTGTCGATGAAGAAACTGAGGATCGGGGACTAGAAGAGTCTAAGTAGAAGGTTTTGAGAACCATTGATGCTCAAGTTTCCTTAGTGTAGATTATGGAGAAGGCTCAGAATCCATATTCAGAGGTTTTTCCCCCACTTCCTAAGCTCTTCCTGCTCCCTGCTCTCTCTTACCTCCTTCATTCTTTCCCTTCCTTCATACTTCACCCTCATTTCACTTAAACCTGCTTTCAGATCCATCATTGACACCAGGAGAGAAAGACCAAGAACATCCCAAAGATAGAACTTCTCTCTCCTGTGACCTGGATTGTTTAAGAGATTTGCTATGTTGTATATAGGAATTATTACTAAATCAAAGGTA
>NW_025369083.1:0-4168 GCF_016433145.1 Gracilinanus agilis | reverse complement strand
TGGAATTCCTCCAGTTTATTATTCCTATCATCATAATAGTATTCCATCATCAGCAGATACCACAATTTGTTCAGCCATTCCCCAATGGAAGGACATTCCCTCATTTTCCGATTTTTTTGCCACCACAAAGCGCGCAGCTATGAATATTTTGTACAATCCTTTCTCCTTATGATCTCTTTGAGTTATGAACACTGCAATGCTATGGCTGTATCAAAAGGCAGATAGTCTTTTTTTTAAAAAATATTTATTTTTTAGAAAAGTTAACATGGTTACATAATTCATGCTCTTACTTTCCCCTTCACCCCCTGAGTTCCCTGCCCCCCATGGCTGATGTGCATTTCCCCTGGTTTTATCATGTGTCATTCATCAAGGCCTATTTCCAAATTGTTGATAGTTGCATTGGTCTGGTCCTTTTGAGTATACACCCCCAATCATGTCCTCCTCAACCCATATGTTCAAGCAGTTGCTTTTCTTCTGTTTCTACTCCTGTAGTTCTTCCTCTGAATGTGGGTAGCATTCTTTTCCATAAGTCCCTCGGAGTTCTCCTGGGTCATTGCATTACTGCTAGTACAGAAGTCCATTACATTCGATTTTACCACAGTGTATTGGCCTCTGTGTACAACGTTCTCCTGGCTCTGCTCATTTCACTCAGCATCAATTCCTGGAGGTCTTTATAGTTCACATGGAATTCCTCCAGTTTATTATTCCTTTGAGCACAATAGTATTCCATCACCAGCATATACCACATTTTGTTCAGCCATTCCCCAATGGAAGGACATACCCTCATTTTCCAGTTTTTTGCCACCACAAAAAAGCACGACTATAAATATTAGCTTACAATTCTGTTTATCTATGATCTCTTTTGGTTATAAACCCAACAAGGGTGTTGCTGGATCAAAGGGCAGGCATTCTTTTATAGCCCTTTGGGCATAGTTGCAAATTGCCATCCAGAATGGTTGGATTAGTTCACAACTCCACCAGCAATGCATTAATGTCCCATTTTTCCACATCCCCTCCACTATTCATTATTCTCCCCTTCTTTCATTTTAGCCAATCTGCTAGGTGTGAGGTGATACCTCACAGTTGTTTTGATTTGCCTTTCTCTAATTATTAGAGATTTAGAACACTTTCTCATGTGCTTATTGAGACTTTGGTTTCTTTATCTGAAAATTGCCCATTCAGGTCTCTTGCCCATTTATCAATTGGGGAATGGCTTGATTTTTTATACAATTGGTTTAACTCCTTCTACATTTGAGTAATTAGACCCCTGTCAGAGTTTTCTGTTATAAATTATATTTTTTCCCATTTTGTTGTTTCCCTTCCGATTTTGGCTACATTGTTTTTGTTTTTACAAAAGCTTTTTATTTTGATATAATCAAAATCATTTATTTTACATTTCATAATTTTCTATAACTCTTGCTTGGTTTTAAAATCTTTCCTTTCCCAGAGATCTGACAAGTAAAATATTCTATGTTCACTTAACTTACTTATAGTTTCTCTCTTTATATTCAAGTTATTCACTCATTCTAAATTTATCTTGGTGTAGGGTGTGAGATGTTGATCTAAACCTAATCTTTCCCATATTATTTTCCAAATTGCCAAACAGTTTTTGTCAAATAGTGGATTTTTGTCCCAAAAGTTGGGCTCTTTGTGTTTATCATACACTGTCTTGCTGATGTCATTTAACCCAAGTCTATTCCATTGATCCTCCTCTCTGTCTCTTAGCCAGCACCATATTGTTTTGATGACTGCTGCTTTATAGTATAGTTTAATATCTGGTACTGCTAGGCCCCCTTCCTTCACATTTCCTTCACATTCCCATAAGGCCATTTGATCAACCAGTTGTTTTTCTTCTGTGTTCCTCCTCCCTCAGTTCTTTCTTTGAGTGTGGTTATAGAAAACCAGCTTTATATTTTTGGGGGTTCTGAGTGGTGTATAGTGGCGTCAGATTGAATGAAAACAGTCAGACTAAATGGTTAGCTCATATCTGCTCCAATTGCTATGGAGGTTGAGTTTATTATATACTGGTTTCAAAAAAAAAAAGAACACAGAGAAAGAATCACAGCTGTGAAGGGGTCACAAATCATACAAAAACCCATTAAAGTCTAAAAAGTACAGAGATAGGTCCAGGGTCAAAAGCCAAATTCCAAACACCAATTAGTAGGGGGTTAATTCTGGGAGCAGAAATATATTTCATAGAGATTTTTACTAACTGAGTCCTGTCCAGGACTGCACCTGGTCAGATAAAGTCTTGTCTAGCTTTGTCTGTGTCTGGCCTTGACTATATTTTTTAGAGTTCAGGCTTCTTAATTATCAAGGAGAAAAATGGTTAACTCAGTAGCTGCTGCTCTGCTAAGGACTCAAAGTTCTCCAATAAGAATATTAAGAAAAGGTGGGGATCTGAAAATGAGTCAAAAGAGGAGTCTCAGATTTTTACCTTAGATGGCCCCTTCTGTTTCTGTCCTGACATGCAGTGCAGAAAAAATCATACCCACAGTTTTACTTGCTGATGATTTTGTAATGGGATCCAGATAAAATATCTATTACAGACTCTATTTCTCTAAATGACTTCCAATAGCCTCTTGGAGGGGTCAAGTTGTATTAAGATTAACCAACTTGCTGGTAACAGAACTTTTCAGGGCTCAGGTGACCAGCACCAAACACAAAGACTGCCTGAGCCAGGAATGGTCACATAGGAATCCAGATAACAGGTCCTATCCAGACCCTATTTCTCTAAACAGCCTTCCACATGTGGCTATTTTTCTTTCTCATGAGCCTCTCAGCCTTGCTCAGGCCTTGCATGGCTGCTGGTAGAGAAGTCCCTTATGTTCAACTGTACCACTGTGTATCTGTCTCTGTGTACAATGTTAACCTGGTTCTATTCCTTTCACTCTGCATCAATTCCTAGAAGTCATTCCAGTTCACGTGAAATTCCTCCAGTTTATTATTCCTATCATCATAATAGTATTCCATCATCAGCAGATACCACAATTTGTTCAGCCATTCCCCAATGGAAGGACATTCCCTCATTTTCCGATTTTTTTGCCACCACAAAGCGCGCAGCTATGAATATTTTGTACAATCCTTTTTCCTTATGATCTCTTTGAGTTATGAACACTGCAATGCTATGGCTGTATCAAAAGGCAGATAGTATTTTTTTAAAAAAATATTTATTAATATTTATTTTTTAGAAAAGTTAACATGGTTACATAATTCATACTCTTACTTTCCCCTTCACCCCCTGAGTTCCCTGCCCCCCATGGCTGATGTGCATTTCCCCTGGTTTTATCATGTGTCATTCATCAAGACCTATTTCCAAATTGTTGATAGTTGCATTGGTCTGGTCCTTTTGAGTATACACCTCAATCATGTCCTCCTCAACCCATATGTTCAAGCAGTTGCTTTTCTTCTGTTTCTACTCCTGTAGTTGTTCCTCTGAATGTGGGTAGCATCTTTTCCATAAGTCCCTCAGAATTCTCCTGGGTCATTGCATTGCTACTGGTACAGAAGTCCATTACATTCTATTGTACCACAGTGTATCTGTCTCTGTGTACAATGTTCTCCTGGCTCTGTTCCTTTCTCTCTGCATCAATTCCTGGAGGTCTTTCCAGTTCACATTGAATTCCTCCATTTTATTATTCCTTTGAGCACAATAGTATTCCATCACAAGCAGATACCACCACCTGTTCAGCCATTCCTCAACAGAAGGACATTCCCTCATTTTCCAATTTTTTGCCACCACAAAGAGCGCAGCTAAGAATATTTTTGTACAAGTCTTTTTCCTCATTATCTCATTGAGGTATAAACCCAGCAGTGCTATGATTGGTTCAAAAGGCAGATAGTCTTTTAAATCTCTTTGGGCATAGGTCCAAATTGCCACCCAGAATGGTTGCATCACTTCACAACTCCACCAGCAATGCATTCATGTCCCAATTTGGCCACATCCCCTCCAACATTCCCCACTTTTCTCTGCTGTCCTGTTAGCTAATCTGCTAGGTATAAGGTGGTACCCCAAGATTGTTTTGTTTTGCATTTCTCTAATTATAAGAGATTCAGGATACTTTTTCATCAGTTTGTTGATAGTTTTGATGCCTTTAATCTGAAAATTGACTATTCATGTCCCTTGCCCATTTATCAATTGGGGAACAGCTTGATTTTTTTTGTACAA
>NW_025369082.1:0-2516 GCF_016433145.1 Gracilinanus agilis | reverse complement strand
TGAGAGCAGCTCAGTGATACAGTGGAGTCAAGAAAGCCTGAGTTCAAATTTGACCTCACACTTAATAGCTATGTGACCTTGGGCAAGTCATTTAGCCTTGTTCATCTCATTTTCCTCATCTATAAAATAAGCTAAAGGAAATGGCAAACCTCTCTAGTATCTTTGCTAATAAAATCCCAAAAGGGATTACAAAGCATCAGACATGACTGGGAAAAAAAAATGAAACCAGGGAAATCATAGGATCACAGACATAAATTTTAAAAGGTCTTAGAGTCCATCTAGTCCAGTACCCTTCATTTTTACACATGAGGAAACCAAGACCCAGAAAGATAAGTAATTTGCCCGAGTCTGGACTTGTAATGAGCATCATAGACACAACTTAAACTCAGGTCCACTGGCTCTAGATTCAGTACTCTTTCCACTGTACTAAGTCTCCAGTCCAGTCAAGTACCCTTCCTGTTATAATACCACACTGACTCTCTGAGCCAAAAAATAACCACACTCTCTCCTCTATGTGTAGATCCATCCACACCTTCATTCCTGTCTGGGCTTTGGTTCTAACTTATTGGACTTCTTTCTTCACACTAGTCTCAAGTACCTTCTCCCTACTCCCCTTCTGTCCTCTTTGCATTTCATCTTTTTCCTTATATGTCTTTTCCCCATGTGAATAGCATCTCCTGGAAGTCAGGGACTAACTTCCTTTTGCTTGTGTTTATATTCCTAACACTTAGCACAGTGCCTAGCACATGGTAAGGGCTGCATAAATAACTGTTGACTGACTTGACTTGTCACTTTCTAATTTGATCCTCACAACAGCTCTGTGAGGTAAGCAGGGTGAGAACTATTGTCCCCATCTCACTGACAAGGCAACTGAGGCTCACAAAAGTGGAACAACTTAGCCAGTCCCATAGAAGGTAGGTAATAGGGCTGGGAACCTTCAGAGCCAGCCTAGAGACTTAAAGACAGGAAAAAGGGACTTGAACCTGGCTCTAAAGTTTTCCAGCTCTATTACTAGAGGCAAGCCACTTAATATCTAGAAATCTGTTTTATGGTCTGGCCTGATCTATCTCATAGGATCACTGAGTACAGAGATTGTGCCCAGAAAGAGCCTGGTCAAGGTTAACAAGATAAAAAGATAAAGCCTTTGTTTTGGCACTGAAGATGTTTTCTTGTGGAAGATAAAAACTCCATAGTCAGTCCTTCATGGAGCGTTCATTATGAGTGTCACAAACTCATTGGTGAGTTAGGGGGTGTCTACCTCAACCATGTGAAGATTTTCCCCAGTGGAATGGTGGAATGAGAATAATTTGTTCTAATTGCTATGAAGGTGACTGAAGCAAGTGCTAGGTAATACTTAGAGCCTGATCAGACACCAAAGATGCCAAGGTCATTCACTACATCCTAGGCCATTGCTTGGACTATGTCAAGTCCCAATCACATTTGGCACCTTTCACATATGAAAATCATTTCCTTTTTCCTAGAGTGACTAGGTCTTTAAGGGTCTAGACCAGTGGTTCCCAAACTTTTTTGGCCTACTGCCCCCTTTCCAGAAAAAATATTACTTAGCTTCCTGAAAATTAATTTTTTTTTAATTTTAATAGCAATTAATAGGAAAGATAAATGCACCTGTGGCCATCACCATTCCCCTGGATTGCTGCAGCACCCACCAGGGGGCGGTAGCACCCACATTGGGAATCACTGGTCTAAGAAAATAGTTTTAGTCCCATGTTCTGTATTCTAGACATGCTATAATGAATAGAATTATTGGTCTGGAGTCCTGAGATCTGGATTTGAGACCTGGTTCTGATCATATTAAACCATGTGGTCTTAAATAAGTTGCTTGAGCTATCTAGGCCTCAGTTTCCTCAAATAAAGAAGTCATATACTAGATGATCTCTGAATTCTGGCATTCTCTGTTCTAAAGTCCTCTCAGCTTTGATATTCTATGTTCTAAGATTTCTTCTAAGATTGACAACATTTCATGTTCTATGACTCTTTAAACCCAGCATCAAAATGTGGATAATGTATATATTTGCCAAATGGAAATTGAAGTGATACTGTAAGATGCGGGCCACAAAATTCCTGATTTCTTCCCTCCCTGCTTTTCCACCCTTCCATTTGGGTCTGTTTTTATATAGATCTAAGTTTTATTTCTGCATTTATTACACATGCAAATTCCAGATGAAAGCATCCACTACACAAGCCATTACTCAGAGGACCATCTTTCCAACGGCTGGACTTGGACTGAACAGCTTGTGCTTAATTTGCTATATAATCACTGCCTGCAACAGGGAAGTGGGTGCTCTGCCCATGTTAATATTATGAAGAAGAAGTTAACCACAGAAAGAGATTCTAGAGCTTAAGTGCCCCAGGAAAGAAAGAAAGAAAGAAAGAAAGAAAGAAAGAAAGAAAGAAAGAAAGAAAGAAAGAAAGAAAGAAAGAAAGAAAGAAAGGAAGGAAGGAAGGAAGGAAGGAAGGAAGGAAGGAAGGAAGGAAGGAAGGAAGGAAAGAGAGAG
>NW_025369081.1:0-1032 GCF_016433145.1 Gracilinanus agilis | reverse complement strand
GGAGGAGTTCCAGGCGAACTGGAGAGACCTCCGGGAACTGATGCAGAGCGAAAGGAGCAGAGCCAGAAGAACTCTATACACAGAGACTGATATACTGTGGTAAAATTGAATGTAATGGACCTCTGTACCAGCAGCAATACAATGACCCAGGAGAATTCTGAGGGATTTATGGTAAAGAAAGCTACCCACATTCAGAGGAAGGACTGCAGGAGAGGAAACATATAAGAAAAACAACTGCTTGAACGCATGGGTCGGGGTGGACATGATTGAGGGTGTGGACTCGAAACTACCACACCAATGCAACTACCAACAATTTGGAAATTGGTCTTGATCAAGAACACATGACAAAACTAGTGGAAATGCGCATTGGCCATGGGTGTGGAGGGGTGCAGGAGGGGGGGTTGAAGGGGAAAGGTGGAGCATGAGTTATGTAACCATGTTAAAAATGAATATTAATAAATGTTATAAAAAAAAACATGAGAGGAAGAAGCCCCTCCCCTACCCCCAACACAAGGTACAGCTCAGAGGCCAGTCCACAAGAGTTAAAGCAGGTTTGGGGCACCCATTAAGTCACTGGCAGCTCCAGCGCTTGTTCCTGAGAGCAGCAAGACTTTGGACCCCAAGAGACCAAAGAACGCACACTGACTTTCCTGAGCATCTGTGTAGGTGAAGGCATTGCCCTAGGCGAGGGCAAAGATCTCAAGCTCAGGCTTGGAACAGGAGTGAGGACCCTGTGCAGCAGCGCCCTGAGACTGTTGAAGGTGCCTCCTGCAGAGGGGCAGACCAGGGACAACCAGGAAGCTCGACCTGGAGAACAATGGGACCTGAGACCTCTGGAGCCTAGACAGGCACTGAGTGTGAGGATAAAGCACAGAAGGTGCTGGGCTAACAACAATGGCAAGCCAAAATCGGGAACCCCAGAAGAGAAAGATTAACAAGAAGAATTCTGGAATACTAGACAACTTTTACAAAGAGAAAATCCAGGCAACAGAGGAGAACAAACAAGAAATCATATCCAAACCTTCCCAAAAT
>NW_025369080.1:0-4528 GCF_016433145.1 Gracilinanus agilis | reverse complement strand
TTTAATTCCTTGTATATTTGAGTAATTAGACCCCTGTCAGAGTTTTTGTTATAAAGATCTTTTCCCAATTTGTTGTTTCCTTTCTGATTTTGGCTACATTATTTTTGTTTGTACAAAAGCTTTTTAGTTTAATATAATCAAAACCATTTAATTTATATTTTGTAATTTTCTCTAACTCTTGTTTGGTTTTAAAATCTTTCCCAGAGATCTGACAAGTATATAATTCTGTGATCACTTAACTTATTTATAGTTTCCCTCTTTATATTCAAGTCATTCACCCATTCTGAATTCATCTTGGTGTAGGGTATGAGATGTTGATCTAAACCTAATCCCTCCCATATTGTTTTCCAAATTTCCCAGCAGTTTTTTTCAAATAGTAGATTCATGTCCCAAAAGTTGGGCTCTTTGGGTTTAACATACACTGTCTTGCTGATGTCATTTACCACAAGTCTACTCCACTGATCCTCCCTTCTGTCTCTTAGCCAGTACCATATTGTTTTGATGACTGTTGCTTTATAGTATAATTTAATATCTGGTACTACTAACCTCCTTCCTTCACATTTGTTTTCATTATTTCCCTTGATATTCTTGATCTCTTGTTATCCAAAATGAACTTTATTATATTTTTTCCTAATAGTAGAGAAGTTTTTTGGTAGTTTGATAGGTATGGCCCTAAAGAGGTAAATTAATTTGGGTAGAATGGTCATTTTTATTATGTTAGTTCATCCTACCCATGAGCAATCAATGTTTTTCCAATTGTTTGGATCTAGTTTTATTTGTTTGGAAAGTGTTTTGTAGTTGTTTTCATATAATTGCTGTGTTTGTTTTGGTAGATAGATTCCTAAGTATATTACATTATCTAGGGTGATTTTAAATGTTTCTCTTTCTATATCTTGCTTCTGTGATGTGTTGGAAATATATAGAAATGCTGATGATTTATGTGCATTTATTTTGTATCCTGCAACTTTGCTAAAGTTGCTGATTATTTCTACAAGCTGCTTAGTTGATTCTCTAGGATTTTTTAAGTAGACCATCATATCATCTGCAAAGAGTGATAGCTTAGTCTCCTCATGGCCTATTTGATACATTCAATTTCTTTTTCTTCTCTAATTGCTACTGCTAGTGTTTCTAGTACTATGTTGAATAATAGAGGTGATAATGGACATCCTTGTTTCACTCCTGATCTTACTGGGAAGGCTGCTAATTTATCCCCATTGCATATGATGCTTGTTGATGGTTTTAGGTATATACTGTTTATTATTTTTAGGAAAGATCCTTCTATTCCTATACTTTTCAGTGTTTTCAATAGGAATGGATGCTGTATTTTGTCAAAGGCTTTTTCAGCATCTATTGAGATAATCATGTGATTTTTGTTTGTTAGATTGTTGATATGGTCAATTGTGTGGATGGTTTTCCTAATGTTGAATCATCATTGCATTCCTGGTATAAATCCCACCTGATCATGGTGGATGATCTTCTTGATTACTTGCTGGAGTCTCTTTGCTAGTATTCTATTTAAGATTTTTGCATCTATGTTCTTTAGGGAGATTGGTCTGAAGTTTTCTTTCTCTGTTTTTGTTCTACCTGGCTTTGGAATCAGTACCATATTTGTGTCATAAAAGGAGTTTAGTAGTACTCCTTCTTTGCTTATCATATCAAATAATATGTATAGTATTGGGATTAGTTGCTCTTTGAATGTTTGATAGAATTCACTTGTGAATCCATAAGGTCCTGGCAATTTTTTCTTAGGGAGTTCTTTGATGGCTTGTTCAATTTCTTTTTCTGATATAGAATTATTTAAGTATCCTATTTCTTCTGCTGTTAATCTAGGCAATTCATATTCTTGTAAATATTTATCCATAAATCCTAGATTGTTATATTTATTGCCATATAATTGGGCAAAATAGTGTGTAATGATTGCCTTAATTTCCCCTTCATTAGAGGTGAGGTCTCCGTTTTAAGCTTTGATACTATCAATTTGGTTTTCTTCTTTCCTTTTTTTATTAGATTGACCAGTACTTTGTCTATTTTATCTGTTTTTTCAAAATACCAGCTTCTAATATAATTTATTAATTAATTCAATAGTTCTTTTACTTTCTATTTTATTAATTTCTCTCTTGATTTTTAGTGTTTCTAATTTAATTTTCATCTGGTGATTTTTAATTTGCTTGCTTTCTAATTTTTTAAGTTGCATGCCCAATTCATTAATCTCTGCCCTCCATAATTTGTAATATATGCACTCAAGGATATAAATTTCCCCCCTGAGTACTACCTTGGCTGCATCCCACAGAGTTTGGTAGGATGTCTAATGAAATTGTTGATTGTTTCTATGATTTCTTCTTTGACTAGCTGGTTTTAGAGAATCATATTATTTACTTTCCAATTAGTTTTTGATTTGCCTGTCCAGTTGCCCTTACTAATTATTATTTTTATTGCATTATGATCTGAGAAGGTTATATTTATTATTTCTGCTCTTTTGCATTTGTTTGCAATGTTTCTATGCCCTATTACATGGTCAATCTTTGTGAATTTACCATGTGCAGCTGAAAAGAAGGTGTATTCCTTTTTGTCCCTATTTATTTTTCTCCACATATCAATTAAATCTAATTTTTCTAAGAATTCATTCACCTCTCTTATCTCTTTCTTATTTATCTAGATCTGAAAGAGGAATACTTAGATCTCTCACTATTATGGTTTTACTATCTATTTCCTTCTTGATCTCTCCCAGTTTCTCCTTTATGAATTTGGATGCTATGCATACATATTGAGCAGTGTTATTTCCTCATTGTCTATCCTGCCTTTAATCACGTTGTAATGATCTTCCCTGTGTTTTTTAATCATATCTATTTTTAGTTTGGCTTTGTCAGAAATCATAATAGCCACTCCTGCCTTCTTTTTCTCATTTGATGCCCAAAAGATTTTGCTCAAGCCCTTTAACTTAAACTTGTGTATGTCCACCTGCCTCATATGTGTTTCTTGTAGACAATATATGGTAGGATTTTGGTTTCTGATGCACTCTGCTATTTTCTTCTGTTTTATGAGTTAGTTCATCCCATTCACATTCAGAGTTATAATTATCAGTTGTGCATTCGCTGACATTTTGGTATCCTCTCCTAATTTTACCCCTTCTTCTTACACTCTTTCCTTTAAAACAGTGGTTCACTTTAAGCCGGTAACCCTTGATTAACTTCCCTTTCTAATCCCTCCCTTATTATTCCCCTCTTTTTATTTTTAAAGGCCTAATGAATCCCCCCTTCTCCTCTCCCTTTTTTGACCTCCCCATTCCCCTGTTCCCCTTGATTTATCCCTTCTGGCTTTCTCAATAGAGTTAGATAGAGTTTTATATCCCAATGGATATAGCTACTCTTCCTCTCAGGGTTAATTACACTGAGAATAAGTTTTAAATATTACCTCTTAATGCTCTCTTCCTCACCTTCTTATAATAGTATTCATCCCTTCCCCTTCCCATGTCCTCTTTGTGTGTAATAGAATATCCTATATTTTCCTTATTCATTCAAGTTTCTCTTGGTGTCCCTTACTATTCACCACCCTCTTTCCCACCCCACATATCATCTTAGACCATTTAGTATTACAACCTCTCTATTTGAATTATTCTTCTGATTACTATAATAGAATGAATAATAATAAATGAATAGAGTTCATTACAGAGAATTATACATAGCATTTCTCCACATAGGAATACAGATAATTAGATCTTATTGGAGCCCTTAAAGAGGCAAATTTTTAAAATATCAGTTTTTTTTTTCTGTCCCCTCTGTTTCTTATTTACCTTTTCATGTTTCTCTTGATTTTTGTGGTTGGATATCAAACTTTCCATTTAGTCCTGGTCTTTTCTGTGCAAATACTTCCATCTTGTGAAAATCTTCTAGCTTGCTGAATGCCCAAACTTTCCCCTGGAAGCATATTAACTAGTTTGGATGGGTAGGTGATCTGTGGTTGAAGACCCAGTTCTCTTGCCTTTCTGAATATCAAATTCCAAGCCTTGAGGTCTTTTAGTGTGGATGCTGCTAGATTCTGTGTGATCCTGATTGGTGCTCCTTGATATTTGAATTGTCTCTTTCTGGCTTCTTGTAAGATTTTTTTCTTTTACTTGGAAGCTCTTGAATTTGGCTATTATATTCCTGGGGGTTGTCTTTTCAGGGTCTAGTGTAGAAGGTGATTTATGGATCCTTTCAATGTCTATATTGCCCTCTTGTTGTAGAACTTCAGGGCAATTTTGCTGAATAATTTCTTTTAGTATGGAGTCCAGGTTTCTATTAATTTCTACTTTTTCTGGAAGACCAATGATTCTCAAATTGTCTCTTCTAGACCTGTTTACTTGGTCTGTCAATTTCTCATTGAGATATGTCATGTTTCCTTCTATTTTATCAGTCTTTTGAATTTGCTTTATTTGTTCTTGCTGTCTTGAAAAATCATTAGCTTCTAATTGCTCAATTCTAGCCTTTAGGGACTGGTTTTCGGCTATAATCTTTTGGTTTTCCTTTCAATCTGGTCTGTTTGGTTCTTT
>NW_025369079.1:0-1686 GCF_016433145.1 Gracilinanus agilis | reverse complement strand
AACTCTTCCATAGCTTGTGAGGAGTTTTCCTTATTTGAGGAGGGTCCGGATGCTTGTTTGTTCTCCTCCTCTGTTTGCTTGGTTGTCTGGATTTTATCTGTGTAAAAATTGTCGAGTGTTAAAGACTTCTTTTTCTTGTTGTTAATCTTTCTCTTCTGAACTTCCTGAGACTGGGTAGCCATCATTAGCCCAGCAGCTTCTCAGGTTTATCCTCACACTCAGGGTCTGTCCACAGTCAAGCCCCCTGGTGGACCCCTTTGCTTGATCGTGTGCCTGAGGTTTCTTTGCCAGTCTCAGGGTGCTGCTTCCACAGTCGTACACCCGTCCAAGCTGGTTCCCCACTCAGGGTTTCAGAGCTTTAGCTCCTGGCTGTGTCTGCCTCCACCCACGCCTCTTCCCGTGCCTGCACTTTCAGCCTGTGCTCTGCGCCCTGTGTCCTCTCCCAGTGTCCTGCTCCCGCGCTCAAATTTTGTGTGTTTTCGTTAGCTTTTTGGCGTCTTAAATCTTGCTGCTCTCAGGAACAGGTCCCGGAGCAGCCAATGACTCGATGGGTGCCCCAAACTTGCTCTATTTCTTTTTAGCTGGCTTCGGGGCTATAGGTGTTGTGTGTGGAGGGGGTGGTGGTGGGGTGGTTGCTCAGCCCGAGATTTAGTGAGAGCTGTTTCACCCCTTCATGGCATGGAAATGCCTTGATTCCACCTACCTTCCATGCTGTGCCCTGTTGTGTGGTTCCTCTGTTCGTCTGGACTTGTTTTTATGTCCCCTTGAGGTGTTTTGTGTGTTTTGGTCAGGAGAGGTTAAGAGCTGCTTCTTACTCTGCCGCCATCTTAACCCGGAACCTCTAGCTGGTTTTCTAGCCCCTACCCCAGTTTTGCTAACCCAGATAGGCTTCCATGCTCTGCCTGTGGGGGAGGGGAATGAGGTAGAACATATACCCTAGCATTTTACGCCAATCTCCTACCCCAATAGGGAAGGAGAAGGAAGTTTATTCTTCCAAATAGGAAGTAGACTTACAAAGAATGGCTTACTCTATGAAAGAGCAGTACATTACCTATTTCAAATAGCTCCCAGTTTTAGGATGCTTTTTCTTGCTACCATTCCTGGGTGCACTGGTCCTTGCAATTAGCTTGAATAATTCTGAGATTCGAGGAAGAAATTCATCTCCCCAAACCCATTTGCCATTTGGGCCTGTTCAGTCTCTAGATTACATCCAATTTGGAATTCCTCCACACTATGATCAGTGTAGATTTTTCCCTCACTATGAGAGATTCCAGAGCTGTGGACAAAGAAATGCAAATGGATGATAAATACTGGGGAAAGGAATCTTAAAAAAAGATTTGGAAGTTTTTCATGTTAACTTTTTGAGTTTTGTTCCCCTTCTGGAAAGTGAAGAAGTCTATTGGAATTAGAGAAAAGGATTTTTGAATTCATTGCCTGTACCTGTCATACTTATTGTATTTGATGATTGTTGTAATATTTAATTTTGTTTTTTAAGTTCATATGTTAATCTAATCAATACCATTCTGTTATACTGAATCATTTTAAGCTACTGTATTTTGAATATTAGATATATTGCTATATTGTCTTTATTTGTACCTTTCCTGTATAACTCTACTAAACAAAATATTATTGTACAAGTCCATAGGCACCTTGCAAAAGCTCTGTTCAGTGGGAAAACCATAACAT
>NW_025369078.1:0-1159 GCF_016433145.1 Gracilinanus agilis | reverse complement strand
ATATAATATAATATATACAATATAATTGTATACTTGGCCAAGTACATAAGACAAGCCAAGAAAAGACAAGGAAGGGAATGAGAGGTAAGGAAGGACAGGGAAAAGAAAGAAAGAAGAGGCATGCAGGAAGGTCAGTAGAGGGATAGAAAAGAAAGAAGAGATATAGGGGAAAAAGAAAGGAGGAAGAGAGGCAAGAAAGGAAATGAGCTAAAGTACAGTGGGAAAGGCCTTGATAAGATGCTCAAGACTGGGTCCCACCTCTGCCACTTACTAGCTATGTGAACTTGGGCACTACACTGAAACTCTGATTCTTCATCTGTAAAATAATGAGATTGGGTTAAATTACTTCTAAAGTCCCTTCTAGCTTTACCATTCTATGAACTTCTTCTAGAGTTGATATAGATAACCTAAAAAAAAACCCATCAATTTCATCAGAAAGATTCAAGATCAAGGGGGCAGCTGGGTAGCTCAGTGGATGGAGAGCCAGGCCTAGAGACGGGAGGTCCTAGGTTCAAATCCGACCTCAGACACTTCCCAGCTGGGTGACCCTGGGCAAGTCACTTGACCCCCATTGCCTACCCTTACCAATCTTCCACCTATAAGTCAATACACAGAAGTTAAGGGTTTAAAATTAAAAAAAGAAAAAGAAAGAAAGATTCAAGATCACCAACATAATGAGATTTTTCTCAATTATAATCACAGGAATAAAAAGTCAGTGGCTCATTTGTCAATAAATCATCTCTAAAAATTGTTATAGTATACATAAATAAACATATAATTTATAATATCACCTAAAATTTAATTTCAATCTATACCTAGGCAAAGCTGAAATGGTATGTGTTTTTTAGTACCTTATATACAACATTTTCAGGTTTGCAAAACACTTTCCAAATATTATTTCATTTTATCCTCACAGCTTTGGAAGTAAATGGTCTTATTATTGCGCTTTTAGAGATGAAGAAACTGAAGCTAACAGGATTAAATGATTTCCCTAGGGTCACACAGCTAAGTATCTAAGGCTCTATTTGAATTCAGGTTTCCTTGACTGGAGGTTAATAGTTCTCTAATCATTGCACTACTAGGATGTTCTCAATAGATAGATGATAGATAGATAGATAGATAGATAGATAGATAGATAGATAGATAGATAGATAGATAG
>NW_025369077.1:0-5822 GCF_016433145.1 Gracilinanus agilis | reverse complement strand
ATATATATATATATATATATATATATACATTAGTTAGTTAGTTAGTTAGTTAGTTAGTATTTATATAGTTTTAAGATTTACAGGAAATTTTTTTTAAACCCTTGTACTTTGGTGTATTGTCTCATAGGTGGAAGAATGGTAAGGGTGGGCAATGGGGGTCAAGTGACTTGCCCAGGGTCACACAGCTGGGAAGTGGCTGAGGCCGGGTTTGAACCTAGGACCTCCTGTCTCTAGGCCTGACTCTCACTCCACTGAGCTACCCAGCTGCCCCAGGAAATTTTATCAACATTATCTCATTTGATCATTACAACCATGAGAAACAGGTGCTATTATTACAAATAAGTGGACTCAGGTAAATAGAGGTTAAGTGACTTGTCCAGGATCATACAAGGCAGTAAATGTCTAAGGCAAGATTTTTTTTTTAAATTTTAATTTTTTTGAAAAATCTCCCATGGTTACATGATTCATGTTCTTACTTTCCCCTCCACCCCCCAGCCCTCCCCCCCCATCCCCAAAGGACATTTCCACTGGTTTTAACATGTGTCATTGATCAAGACCTATTCCCATATTATTGATAGTTGCATTGGTGTGGTCATTTAGTGTCTACATCCCCAATCATGTCCGCCTCAACCCATGTGTTCAAGCAGTTGTTTTTCTTCTGTGTTTCCTCTCCTGCAGTTCTTCCTCTGAATGTGGGTAGGCTTCTTTTCCATAAATCCCTCAGAATTGTCCTGGATCATTGCATTGCTGCTAGTACAGAAGTCCATCACATTCTATTTTACCACAGTGTATCCATCTCTATGTACAATGTTCTTCTGGCTCTGCTCCTTTCACTCTGCATCAATTCCTGGAGGTCTTTCCAGTTCACATGGAATTCCTCCAGTTTATTATTCTAAGGCAAGATTTGATCTCAGATCATCCTGATCTATTCCCTATACCAGGGATCGGCAACCTTTTTGGCCATGAGGGCCATAAACGCCACATTTTTTAAAATGTAATTTCTTGAGAGCCGTACAGTGCTCACAGTGCGCTCCTGTAACAGCGCCTGAAAAAAAAAATGACTTTATAGCTCCTGCAGAAAGAGCCATATTTGGCCCTCAAAAGAGCCAGATATGGCTCAAGAGTCATATGTTACCGACCCCTGCCCTATACCATCTAGCTGTACAAGAAAGGCTATATAAGTCACCTTCATTGAATTCCTGACCAGTTTTCCAACTACACAGAATCTCTATATTCCTGCCTGTCCAAAGGTATAAAAGAAAACTTATGGAGAAGATGGCCATTGGTACCTTCCATTTGGGAAAATAAGTCATCCTTAATTGTTCTTTTCAATCAAAAGAGAGTTATGTTCTATACTTCATCACATCCCTACATATATCCCAGTCTACCCAGATAAAGACAGGGACAATAGCTGTATCACTGGAGGGCAAGAAAACCATTTTTTCAGTTGCACAGAGTAGGAAGCTTGACATCTGCAAGCAAGAGCACAGCTAACAATGAATAGCCAGTGTTCAGAACTGAGGACCAGAGAACAGTCAAAGAAAAGAGCTGTTATGACATTGAATGAATAAAACATTTATTAAGGACTTACTATGTGCAAAGCACTAGGCTCAATGCTGGAGGTACAAATAGAAAAGGAGGACAAATCCTGCCCCCAAAGAGCTCCCATTCTAACGGGAGAGACAGCATCGTGAGAAAGTTCCAACTACAAGTCAAATGGAAAGGTCTCATGGTCCTAAGGGTACAGCAAGGCACCAAGATGGTGATGGATATACCTTCTTTAACTTCATTTCCCTGGATAAAATCACCTCAGTTTCTGATATTCAACCATCTTCCATTGGGTTGGAAGCAATGCTATTTCTAAGGTTCTTGGGTTTGGGATCTTGAGATGTCTTCATTCCAGTCTGGGGTGAAGGTGGTAGTCAAAGTATTAGCACATTTGGTATTTGAACTAGGAGTTGGACTCAGCCTGTATAGGCTCAGTTTGGAATATTGGAGTAAGCAAAGATGAGCCAGAAGCAAGTCCGAAAAAAAAGTAATAGTATAAGCTAGGAATAGCCACGTGTATTTCACGTTGAATGGAAATCCATGTTTGTGGACTTTGTTAATTTCTTATATTTACTAAGTAAATATTTTTATTATATTATATTATATTTACAAGCTTGCTTACCAGCATTTACACAGCATTTATATAAGGAGAGTAGCTCTACCCTACCAGCCTCCTAATTCAGATATGCTAATTAATTGGCTATAAAAGTAGTTTCCAAAAAAAAAAAAGGCAGGTAAGCTATATACCCCAGGATCAGGTATTTCACATGTTGTATGTTAAGAAGATAAGCCAAAGATGTTGGGAAAGCCAAGGAAATCCAAAGGAAGCTAAAAGAATAACAAATCACTTAATGACATTTTAGCGTGCCAAGCCTTCACTCCCCTAGAATTTCTACCCAGTTGTAGGTTTTTTAAACCCAGCTGTAGGACTTTACAATTATCCCTATTTATTTCATCCCTTTAGATTTGGCCCATTATTGTAGCCCCTTGAGATTCTTGTTTCACTTGATTTACTTGACTGTTTCACTTGACTTATTTGATAAACATTTATCAAAAACCCATCATATAGTAAACAGACAAAGAAGAAAATCCCTATTCTCCTGAAGATTACATTCCACTGGGCTGCTACAGCATAAACAAAAATAAATGATATATATGTATATAAAGACAAAACCATTTGAAAAAGAATATCAATAACCAGGGTATCAGAGAAGACTTTGCAAAGTAGGTAATACCTAAGCCAAACTGGAAAGTGAGATATGGTTAAGAACTGGAGGAGGCAAAGTTTAGGAGAGAGAGCATTCTAGGCATATATTTATGGTTTAGGAAAATGTATAGAGGGAAGAGATGAAATGTCATGTCCAGAGAATAGCTAGTAATCCAGTTTGTCTGGAAGGGAGAGTATGGGGAGGGAAGTAATAGGAAACAAGGTTGGAAACACTGGTTTATAGTAAAGCATGAGGGCTTTAAATGCCAAGCTAAGGAGCTTATCCTAGGTAACTACTGAAGGTATTAAAGGAGATGACTGACATTGCCAGATTAGGAAGTTTCTCTTCACAGCTGTATGGGTAGATTGGAGAAGAAAAAGACTGGAAACAGGGAGACCAATTAAATGTTTTGGGCAAGAGGAAGTGCTTTTATTAAGGTGATGTCTCCGTGAGTGGAGAGAAGAGAAGTGTTGTGGAGGAAATAATGATAGGGGAAATGAGAGAGAGAAAAGCATCTAGTCCAGAAATTTTTAACCATCATTTCTATACCATGTTACCATATAGTTTATTGAAGTCTACAGACTCTTCTGAATGTTTTTAAATGTATACAATAAAATAGAACTAAAAAGGAAATCAATTTTGTTGAAATCATTATATAATTTGCCCTCATCCAAGATTATGAACCCCCCAAATCTACTGTAGACCTCAGATGAAGAACTCATGGTCTAAGATGATTGTTAGTTTGTAAATATGGGAGTCTGGTAGTGTGCTCAGTATAAACAAGAAACTTCAGAGCAGGAGAACTTTTAAGGGGGAAACAAAGAATTCCGTTTTGGAAATGTTGAATTTGAAAACTGAACAGGACATTAAGATAGAAATGTCCAGTAGGCAATTGTTAGTGCAGGACTATAGATTTAGATCAGAGTAGAACTCATGTATAACTGTATGTCATCTGCATAGAGAAGATAACTGAACCCATGGTAATAGATAAAAGCATGTCATCTGCCATTTTTATAAGTGTGCTACTTCTTTTTAACAAAATGGCAGAGATTCCATTTTATCGGTTTTCATGACAATGGAATCTGGGCAATCTCTCTTCCAGATGTTCTATATTTATCATTTGTGAGTGGTATTTCTATTTATCAGGAATCAAAAGGGAAATAAACAATGCCACATATAGTTGGCAAGGGATATACCCCCTATTTAGTTAGAGCAAGGTGGGTGTGCAAGACAGAGTAAATACATAGGAATTGTAGTAACCATACCAAGGATAATGGGTATTCCTTCTTCCTTTAATTATCATTTTTATATAAATGATTCACAGATTTTTATATCCAGTCTTGGGCTTTTCCTTGAGCTTCAACCCTTAATCACAATACTGGACATTCTAAATTGTCTAAATTCACTCTAAATAACTCATTTTCTTATCCCAAAACTCACTTTCCAAATTTCTCTGTTCCTGTTGAGGGTACCATACATCCTACCCATTACCCAGATTTGCAACTTTGCCACCTTCCTCTCTCCTCATTCTTCCTCATCTTACATGTCCAGTTAGCTGCCAAATCTTACTATTTTGATCTTTACATCATCTCTATCTTTTGTCCCCTTCTAACTCCTCAAATATAATTGCCTTAATTTCAGCCCTCGCATCACCTCTTGCCTAGATTATTACATTGGCCTCCTAATTGGCCCTGCTGCCATATGTCTTTACCCACTCTGCCATTCTCCACACAGATACAAAAGCAATTGTCCTTAAATAAAGATCTGACCCCATCATTGCCCAATTCCATAAACTTCAGTACCTCTCTATTAGGTGCGGCTAGGTGGCACAATGGATAGAGTGCCGGACTTAGAATCAGGACTCTTCTTCCTGAGTTCAAATCTGACCTCAGATACTTACTAGCTGTGTGGCCTAAGACAAGCCACTTAACTATGCCTCAGTTTGCTCATCTGTAAAATGAATTGGACAAGGAAATTTCAAATCATTCCTATATCTGTGCCAAGAAAGCCCCAAATGGGGTCATGAAGAGTAGGACATGACTGAAGATGATTGAACAACCACTGAAAACTTCCCAGTTGCCTCTAAAATAAACTCTGAATTCCTCTGTTGGACTTTTAAAGTCCTTCAAAGCCTGGTCCTTACTTATATTCTAACTCTGTGGTATGTTGTTTTCCTTTCCATCCTATACTATTCCTCACATATGGCACTCCACCCTCTATCTCCATGCCTTTATCCTGGTCATTCCCCATTCTTGGAAAGAACTCTTTCCTTACCTCTTCCCTACAAAATTCTTTACTCCTTTAAGATTCTGATGAAGTGCCATTTTCTACTGGCTACCTTTCTGATCTACTAGAAGTCATTTCCTCTAGCTGCTAGTTCCCTCCATCCCTGAACTACTTCATCTTTTTTATTAGTATTTCTTCTGTTTAGACTTCTGTATGACTATCTTGTCTTCCCCAACTGACTGTAAGCTCCCTGAGAGTACAAACTTTTCTTTTTGTCTTTTTATCTTTAGTGCCTGACATATAATAGCCACCTAATAAACGATGATCGATCAATTGTTTCCACTACATGAAAGCAACTAACAACTAGAACAAACAAGACAATGACAAAGGCAATTTTGACACTAGTATTCTGCTGACCTAACACTCCCTTGGAATTTCTGGGGCAAAGTCTTACTATTTAATTGCTATGAGCAAGTGCCAAAATATAAAATAACTTGGCTCAAAAACTGACTCAAATCATAACTAGAAATGCTTTGCAGATGTGCAATGTCAACACGTCCCTGGAGGTAGGGGTATGAACGTAGATCTTGCTCAATATTTATGCCACTTGGTTCAACCTTAGGGAGGCTTCAGAAAGGCAGAAATCTCTGGTTAGTAGATGTTTAGTATTGGGGATGAGGGAAGCATGAAGACCTTGTAAGCCAACCTGAAGAGGCCAGATGACAAAGAGCTTATTATGGCTAATTCCCAAATACGTTCTCTCATAATATCTGTGTTCTGTCTATCTATCTATCTATCTATCTATCTATCTATCTATCTATCTATCTATCTATCTATCTA
>NW_025369076.1:0-2961 GCF_016433145.1 Gracilinanus agilis | reverse complement strand
ATAGCCTAACGATAGCCATGCCTGCTTTTTGGCCATCTGGCTCAGCTCTTTTGAGCACTTTTTTAAAAAAGGAAAGTGACTTTCCTTGCCATGCTTTTGCTAAATGCAAGAGCACGTTTTTGCCTCCAGTGGGACTCAGCCGGCCAGTCCAGCCCAAGCCACCTTGGGCGGGAGGTCAGGCCAGTCGATTCGGGCTTTTAGCTTTAAACTAAAATGCCGGAGCCCAGACAGTGTGTCTCTGCCGCTACTCTCTGCTGCTGATCTCCATTCCTACTGGCTATCTCCTGACTTGATCTCTATTCCTGCTGCGCCGAAAGCCTACAAGCCTGCCAGCGTTCCAGTCCCTGTGATCCCCGATCCTGGCTGCTGATCCTGCTAATTCCACTCCAGAACCCCGAGCTCCAACATGGAGGACCCCCAGATCCTGACTTGCCGAGACCTCCAGAGACTGCTTCAGCTCTGCCGCAAACCATTTGGGTAGTATATTCCCCTTTTTCCCTATTTCTAGCCTTCCACGTGTTTCTCTAAAGACCTAATTTAGGCAACCCCAACCCACACAGACTCTACACGTGGGTAGTTTTCCCGAGCTTTTCTCTAACCCCAAGCCCACGTGGACCTAGCATCTGAACCTCTTAGGCGCTTGGCCTATTCAAACTTTTGCGATTATTAAAAAAACTGAACTTAGGGGAAGCCTATTCACCCCATACCTGCTCAGAACTTTGAACTTTTAGAAGAAAAAAAAAAACCCTTAAACTCAGCAGAACTCAATCAAAAGAACCTTAAATTGAAACCAGGGGTGAACTTTTAAAACCTCGGAACTGAATGAGCTTTATTTCTGTTTTAAAAAGACTGTATCTTAATGTATATTGCTAATTACTTTTGTTAATTAATCTTGCTTATTTCGTTGATTTTCCTGTTACACTGAATCATTTTAAGTTAATGTAGTTTGTGGCTGCTAGATTAATTCTGTTATGATTTTATTGTAACTCCCAAATAATGAGAAAAATCTATTAGAACTGGTAAGAGGTTTTGACCAGCTTGTTGATCTCATACTACTGGATTTATAGAGCACATGTCTTTTAAAAATTTATTCTGTCTTGGTAATTGCAAAGAACCTTGAAAGTTTTCCATGCTTTAAATATTACCTTGTAATTTTACAAGAGATCTTTTTTAACTTTTACTTAAAATCCTTAAGAATTGTTGTCTTAAAGGATAAAGCTTTTAGATATTTTATTATAAGAGATATTATTGCCTTAAATGGGTAGAAGCATTTCCTACCCAGGATTTTTTTAAATACAGAGAGTCAAGGAGCTCCTGTTATATTCTTTGCTATGGAAGCAATAACAGCATTTGCCAAGGGTTAAAAGTTGTAACAAGTATATGATTTTGAACATCATTATTTATTGTTTTAAAATGTGCTATTGGAAATAATGGTACTCTATTTGAATGTGCATTGTGAATCTGCTTTTTGTAAGATCCATTTACACTCACAAAATGAAAACCTCATTTTTGGGTAACATAACCCTTCTAGTTCTAAGATATATATATATTTTTTTGATTTTTTAAAACATTTTTTAATGAGAGAAATTGATTTTTCCTTTTTATCATCTTGTACTGGAAGTACATATATAATTATTATTTATCTTTTTTCTGATTCTACAGCAAATACCTGAGCCTATAGGACTGTGATTTAAATGCCTCTCTGATTCCAGAAGAGAATATGAAAGCCATTAATAGTGCTAAAGAAAGCACATGGTCAGAGACTTGACTGACTAAGATCTGCAGAATAGCAGTTCTATGCCAATACTTTAGAGCTTGAAATTGGGTTTGAGTCCTGGAGTCCCAGTCTTTTCTAAAACTTTAGAGGACGTGGGTCCCCTCGACTTAGATTCCTAGAAAGCACCTAAGATTGGTTATTTTATTTGGCTCACTTCCCTAAAAAGCTGATGATAAGTCAGATCAGAGAGAGACATTTTCCTTAAGTCCTGGCTCTGGATGGGTAATTGCACACTGTTGAATTCACTTTAATTAGACCTTCATTCAAAGGTCTAAGTTTATTTTCCCTAGATTTTGCACATTTTACATTTACAAGTTAATTTTTTTTCTTTTTTCTTGAATTTTATTCTTTTGATTTTGCCAATTGAATTCATATAACCCCCAGGACTCAGCCACTCATCCTTAGCTGACCTGAGGTACTTTTTTTAGAAAAAAGGTGTGTTTAAGAATTACCTCACGGGGATATCTGTTAAGTTTTTTAAAATTCGATAATGTGAAAATATATGTATATTTATTTAACTCTTTTAGGAGTAATTTCAAGGGGAATTATATAAAATCTTAGAAGAAAATGTATGTTTTGTAATCTATAATATAAGGTTTAAATTCTTTTGAGAATAATTTCAGGATAAGGATCTTGCCATCTCCCCAGAATCCAGATGACGAACTTGTTTTGGTGAAGACACCATGAAGATGTCTGAAAAGCCTTCACTGTACCATGAAGACCAAACTTTGAACTTTGGGGTGCAGTTGATTGAACTATGGGGAGTTAAAATTGAGTTGTATGTATTGTTTTAAATTGTACACTGTTGTACCAGTGGGGGACAGCCCCCCAAATTGGTTTTTTGTCAATGCGTCTAATTTTAACCATTTGTTCATTTATTTCTTTTATCCCCAAAATTCCTGAAAAATTTAGAAGTTGTCTATTTTTACAGGTCCAGCGAAGAAAAAAGGACTAACCTTTTTTTTTGCCGGACCTCACAGGGAATTGTAAAAAGTGGATTTGGGAAATGTATAAAACTACATTTCCCGTGATCCAACATGGTCCAACTGGTTTCCGTTTCCGACGTCTTGACGCAGGGGAGCGCTTAAATCTCGTGGGTTAGGAGGGAGTGGTCTCCTCTTTGGCGAGTAGGGCTTTCAGGAAATGGGAGACGGTATGGAGGCGGCAGTTTTGAATGCTTACAA
>NW_025369075.1:0-4246 GCF_016433145.1 Gracilinanus agilis | reverse complement strand
ACTGGGGAGAAACCTTATGAATGCCATCAGTGTGGAAAGACATTCAGTCAAAGCTTCAGTCTTGCTGCACATCAGAGAATCCACACTGGGGAGAAACCTTATGAATGCAATCAGTGTGGAAAGACATTTAGGAAGAGCTCCCATCTTGCTGCACATCAGACAATCCACACTGGGGAGAAACCTTATGAATGCAATCAGTGTGGAAAGACATTCCGTCTGAGCTCTGATCTTGCTACACATCAGAGAATCCACACTGGGGAGAAACCTTATGAATGCAATCAGTGTGGAAAGACATTCAGGAACAGCTACAGTCTTGCTATACATCAGAGAATACACACTGGGGAGAAACCTTATGAATGCCATCAGTGTGGAAAGTCATTCAGGCACAGCCCCAGACTTGCTATACATCAGAGAATCCACACTGGGGAGAAACCTTATGAATGCCATCAGTGTGGAAAGACATTCAGGGAGCGCTCCAGTCTTGCTATACATCAGAGAATACACACTGGGGAGAAACCTTATGAATGTAATCAGTGTGGAAAAACATTCAATAGGAGAGACTGTCTTGCTTTACATCAGAGAATACACACTGGGGAGAAACCTTATGAATGTAATCAGTGTGGGAAGACATTCAGGGACAGTTCCAAACTTGCTGTACATCAGAGAATCCACACTGGGGAGAAACCTTATAGATGCAATCAGTGTGGAAAGACATTCGGGTACAGTTCCAGTCTTGCTTATCATCAGAGAATCCACACTGGGGAGAAACCTTATGAATGCAAGTGTTAAGAGAGTTTTCATTGATTTCTTCCTTTTTCTATTTAAGAGGCAAGGTACAATAAGATTTCTGAGTAAGAGACCCCCTGCTGTGTAGTTTGTCCATTGGTCACAGAAGGGTATGGCCAAGTGAGGTTAGTAAGTTGCAGGCTTTTAGAAAAGGCTTTTTATCTCTGGGTCCCCAGGGAAGAGGAATGTGTGACTTGCTCTCTCTGGAACTGGGAGTTTCTAACTGTTGGATACAGAGAAACATATTTAAGGTCTTAACAGCCTTATTGATTACTGATTAACTTGGATAGGTAGATAGATAGTGGGTATATTATTCAATAAACAAGAGTAGGAGAGTATGCCAGGTCTTGGCCTGGCCCAAGACACTGCCCTCGAACTCAGATAGATTTTGGGGGGGGGTAGAGAATTTAAGTTAGGATTTACATCTTAAGTATAGTTATAAGCTGTTATAAGATTACTCTTAGTTTCCTCCTTTCTATTTTGTATCCATATTCTCCTAATAATAAACTAAGTATATTGTGTTTAAGAAACCTCTCTCCTGACTTTTGTTCAAACTCCTGCCCCCAAATTTTAACCCTTCACACAAGCAATGTGGAAAGACATTCAAAGTGAGATCTGATCTTGCTCTACATCAGAGAATCCTCACTGGGGAGAAACTTATGAATGCAATCAGTATGGAAAGACTTCAATCTTGTTGGACATCAGAGAATCCACACTGGGAAGAAAAGTTAAGTCAATCATAGTGGAATACCATTCTACCTGAAGCTGCTTGGCTTACTGTTCTGGACCTGAGCTCTGTGTACTTCTCTGTTCCCCTGCACAGAGACAGCCAGAAGCTGCTCACTTTCTCATGGGAAGGCAAATCCATCTTATGGACCCATCTGCCTCAAGGTTTTTCAGATTCAGCTTTGGTCTTCTGTCAAATCCTGCAGAGAGACCTTGAGTTGATAACATTCCAAAAAAGCAAAATGGTATTTATGTTGATGACATCCTGCTAATGTCACCATCTGCTGAAGTCTGTTACACTGATAATGTACACTTAATCAAAGAGCTAGGCAAAAGGGGCCATAAAATTTCCAAATCAAAATTTCAATTCATGATGGAGAAAGTAAATTATTTAGGATTCATCCTAGAGAAAGGCTCCAGAAGAATTTCCCAAAAGAGAACACAGGATATACAAAATTTGAGTTTGCCTAAGACCAAAAAGCAACTCAGGGCAATCATAGGAATAACGAGCTTCTGTAGAAACTAGATTCCAGGTTATCCGCAAGACCTCTGATAGAGCTAACCAGGAAGGAAGTTCCAGAACCATTAAAGCTGACTAAAGATCATATCCATACACTAGAGAAATTAAAATCACTTACTCTATCAGCTCCAGCCCTAGGTATCCCTGATCATGACAAACCATTCCTCCTTTATGTACACAAAGATAAAGGGAGAGCCTCTAGTGTTCTCACACAATCATTCGGGAATAGGTTAAGACCAGTCGCCTACTATAGCTCAAAATTAGATTCAGTGATTTGTGGTATGCCTAGTTGTTTAAAAGCCATAGCTGCTGTAGCCATCATGATTAGAAAATTTTCATCCTTGGTATTAGGGAGTGAATTGAAAATATTTTCTCCACACCAAGTGGAATCTACTTTAAGAAACACCACATTACAAGCTTTCACCTCCCAAAGACTATCACAATACCAAGCAATCTTGTTGGCTAATGAAAATATAACTTTTCACCGGTGCAGAAACTTAAATCCTGGGACTCTGATTCCAGATTTACCTCTGGAGGGAGAAAGTCTACACATCTGTGAAGATGCACTTAACATTGTGCATAAAACAAGACCAGATTTAGATGATAAGCCCATGAAAAATCCCGATATGACCTTATTCACAGATGGATCGTCATATATAGTAGACAATCAGAGATATACTGGAGCAGCCGTAGTGACAGCCTCCGAGACCCTCTGGTACTCATCACTACCATCTACCATGAGTGCTCAAGGAGCAGAATTAGTCAGTTTGATACACACTCTGAAACTTGCCGAAAAATCGCAAAGCAAACATTTTTACCGATTTGAATTATGCTTTTTCAGTTGTGCATCATTCTGCTGAGATCCGGAAAAATCGAGGCTTCATTACATCCAGTGGCAAACAAATAGCATATGGGAATTTAATCAGTCAGTTGTTGGATGCAATCCAATTACCAGCCCAAGTGTCAGTCATTCATTGCAAAGCTCATACCAAAATCCAAGGGCCAGTGGAATTAGGGAACAAACGTGCAGATATCACAGCCAAATACACAGCGAAGTATGGATCACTTACAATTCTGAACTTATCTTTGGTGGAAGAAGATGATCTCAAAAACACATACTCCCCAAAGAATGTGAAGGATTGGAAGAAACATCACGGTGCATACCTTGTTAACAGAGTTTGGCTGGGAGCAAATGGAAAACCTATGTTACCTAAATCCCTATATTTCACCTTTTGCAATGCACTACACCAGAAAGGCCATTGTGGAAGTCTGGGCATGGCAAATTCTATAAATAGGTATTGGAATGCAAGGGGCATATATGAAGTTGCTATGAGAGTTTCACAGAGGTGCAAAATTTGTATGCAATTCAAACAGACAATCACAAAAGTCCACAGTCTGGGAGGAAAACCATTAGCTTACACACCATTTGAATGCTTACAAATTGATTACATCACAATGCCAAGGAGTCAAGGTTGCAGATATGCTTTAGTGATAGTGGATAGATTAAGTGGCCAGAAGCTTTTCCAGCAAAACGTAACACCTCAGCATTTGTTGTGAAAATCTTACTGAGAGAATTGATACCTAGATTCTCTATACCATTACATATTGCATCAGAGTCTGGGTCCCATTTCGCAAATAAAATTTTAGCTACAGTTTATGAAACCTTAGGAATTAAGAGACATCTTCACTCAATATTTGGACCACAATCAAGCAGACAAATTGAATGAGTGAATAAATCTCTGAAAACTAGTTGCAAAATTATGTACAGAATCTCGCATGAAGTGGCCTGATGCTTTACCATTGGCACTATTCCACCTAAGATGCCAACACAACCGCATTACACACGTTTCACCATTTGAAATGCAATATGGACATCCACCATTCCATGACAAATCACCTCAAAGCATTCACAAATTATCACACCTGGGTATGGAATGCAAACTCTATGAATATATTAAATTACTCAAGCAATGATTAAATCAATTCCATAAATTAGGCTTGATACATCAAAGAGTACCCTTTGATTTTAATCTACACAACTTCCAACCCGGAGATTATGTTTACACCAGAAACTTCGCTAGGACGTCTGTGTTAGAACCCAAGTGGCTTGGACTTTTCCAAATAATTCTAATTACTCCGAGTGCAATCAAAATTAAAGGAAAGGATTCTTGGTTCCATGTCACCCATGTCAAGCCAGCAAAACCATGTCCCAGC
>NW_025369074.1:0-3648 GCF_016433145.1 Gracilinanus agilis | reverse complement strand
CAAGATGGTCTCTCCGTGTGAAAGCCTTTCCACACTGTTTACATTCATAAGGTTTCTCTCCACTGTGGATGCTCTGATGTTTAGCAAGAGAGCCTCTCTCTGTAAAATCCTTTCCACATTCTTTACATTTATAAATTTTCCCTCTAGTGTGGATTCTCTGATGAGCAACAAGCTGAGAGTTCTGACTGAAAGGTCTCGCACCCTTATCAGTCACAGAGAATACCTCGACACTTTTGCTTTTTGGATGTCTAATGAAGTCTGAACTACAGACAAAGGCCATTCCTCCAACATTACCTTGATATACGGGCATTTCAGATTTCTCAGGTGACTGAACAAATCCTACTTCTTCAAGAAAACATTTCCAATATTTCCTATCTTGACAATAGTCGTTTCCTGAGGTCAATTTCATATACTGAGTTAGGACTGAACATTGACTGAATTTCTCTGAAGTTTCATAAAATTCACAGTCAGTCTTTGAATTTTTTTTTACCTTGATAGTAGAGTCACAATTCTCTCTTAAAATCAAGTCATGAGGAACCTCATTCAAGCATCCTTTGGGGCCAGTGTCTTCCACAAAAAGGCTCAGCTTTGTAGACATCTCCATTACTTCAAAATCTACTGATGAAGAAAACATATATTATAAACACAGAAGGAATGGGAACACATACAGAAAAACATAAGTTCTTTTTTCTTATGGCAGAAAGAATATTAATTTTTATTATATTTTGCCAGTCAAAAAGGAGTTTTAAAACTGAAAGAAGCAGAACTATTCTTTGGATAGACCATTTAGACATATCTGCAAAATGGATGATTTTAAAAAGACTTTCACATATATTTACAATGAAACCGAACAATGGAGCTGTGACACAGGCATGCCCAAGATTCTCTTCATACTTTGCAACTTATATCATGAGTAAACAATGAAGGAATGACCTAAAGAACATCCTTGTAGTTAGACTACAATTCAAACCCTGTGCATGAGTATGCTTTGTCCACAGTATTGCACAATCTTCCTAGATTGCCCTTTCTATCATTCTTTTTTTTTTTTTTTAAATCCCTACCTTCTATCTTGGAGTCAATACTGTGTATTGGCTCCAAGGCAGAAGAGTGGTAAAGGTAGGCAATGGTGGTCAAGTGACTTGCCCAGGGTCACAAAGCTGAGAAGCTTTCTATCATTCTTGAAAAGTCACTCTCCCATTATTCTTATAATGTGGTGAATCTCATGTAACCTTCCAGATATTCTGTTCTCATTATTTTGGATGTACTACCACATGGTCATTCTGGGTAAATTTTGTATGCCAAGCAGAGAAGCAACTGAACTCTCAAAGTCAAAAAAACTGAGTTTGCCTTTCAGGTCTGATACTTACTAGCTTTATAGTCACAGGTAAATCATGTAATTTCTCCGAGCTTATCTGTAAAATGGAATGTTTTTTCTTATGATATCGAAAATGAACATTTCAATATTAAGAATAGAAAAGAGAGTTGTAATTAAACTATTATGTAAAGTTTATATATGTTTATGCCTGGCACATATAATAGTTGGTGCTTAATGAAAATAATGATTGATTGTACGTATTATATTTAATATGATAGTAAGAAAACTTCTCTGCTTGTCTTTGTCCCTTTTTGAACTTCTGCTCTTATCTGTATATCTTAAAATATAAAATGTTTCACTGATAATCTTTTTTTCTTGCATCATTATGATAATTATTCATTTTCTATCCCTGGTAAAGGGAAGGCCTTCCTTGTAACAAATAGCTGTAGCCAAGCAAACAAATCAATATATTGGCCACGTCTGAAAAAATGTATGTCTTATTTTGTACCATTATTCCATCACCTGTTCCAAGATGCATTATTCCAAGTTGCAAAGAAATAAAGAATGCTTCACCAAAAAAAAATAAAAATAAAGAAATTATTCCCATATTGTTATGAAAATTATCCACTTACCTTATTCTCTATATGTTTACTTGTGTATGTCAAATATGTTTCTTATAAAAAACATCTCATAGGATTCATGTTTTTAATCCACTCTGCTATCCACTTTCATTTCATGGATGAGTTCATTTCATTTATAACTACAGTTTTGATTACTATTTCTGTATTCTCCTTTACCTTGTTTTCCTCTTTTAATCCTACACTTTTTCCTTTTACTGTCTGACCACATGGTTCCCTTTTAATCACTTCCCCTACTTCCCCTCCCTTATACTACTTCCCTTTATATCACCTGTGAAGATAGAATGATCTCTCTTTGTCTATTTTGATGAAATCCATCACCAACCTTTAACTCAATCAATCAAAACCTCAAAGCACCCCTTCTTAACATTTAAGTAAGAAAGTTCACAAATCAAAAACTCTCACCTCCAAAGGGGATGGCTCAGCTGCTGGGTAGAACTAAGCAAATTTAAAGACTTGTGAAAAATAATTCTATACTCTATTGTTTATCTTGAGTTAACACTAACTTAAATTCCCTTTCTTAGTAACTAACTAGACTGAAGACTGTGTGAATGGAATTAGCTCACCCTCATTCATTTGTGTAGATCAGTGGTTCCCAAACTTTTTTAACCTACCACCCCATTTCCAGAAAAAATATGACTTAGCCCCAGGGAAATTAATTTTTTTTTATTTTAATAGCAATTAATAGGAAAGATAAATGCACCTGTGGCCATCACTGCTCCCCTGGATCGCTGCAGCACCCACCAGGGGGTGGTGGCGCCTACTTTGGGAATCACTGATATAGACTCTAGCCTCCAGAAATAATGTCACCCCACCCAACTTAGAATTAAGTGGGGAGGGGGAGGTCTATGACGCACATATGATAGTAAGTAACAAATCAAAACCAAGGGACTGCCCTTTGGGTAGTCCAAAACAGTGTCAAAGCTGCCATTTGTCCACTTGAAATTGGAGGTGGATGCAGAAAGTGACTAAAGATGCTATCTTTTAATAATGGTAACTTCCTATGGGAGAGTTGGAGCTTTGAACTTAGTGTTGAAGGATCTCTGGTGAGACCTCAGACTGCTTCCCTTCAATTGTCATGTGGGTTAGTTGGGCTGACTCTCCTTCTCTTCCCTTGGCATTTCTGGAGGCTCTAGCCTTAGGGGGGCCTCTCTTCTTGGAGGAGGCCTTGTGACTAGAAACCTTGTTTAATTAAGCTCTGTGCCTCTCTGCTGGGGCCTCTAAATTCCTACCTGGTTCTGGCCTCTGGTCCAGGCCACAGTTTCCCTCTCTCAATTTCCCTACCTTCAACCTTCCTAATTGTAAATAAACCACCATAAAAGTCATCCTGACTTGGGTCGATTTTATTTTGAAATCAAGTTTGATTTCTGGCTACCATCCTTAAATATCTAGTCTCCCCTCTTACAAGACAGAATTAACTCTCCTTTGTCTACTTTTAAATTGAATCAACAAAAGATTGAACATCCTACTTAGTATTGGGTGAGAAGCTAGTAAGGTACTTATAAAACTCACCCCCTTAGAAATTCAATCAATCAGGAAACTGAACATTTTTTATTTAATTAGGCAGGAATCTGTGAATCTTTTTGATGAGAACTTAACCTTCAGAAGGTGAAAAGTTGATCCCACAGACAGTGCCCCAGGGGCAGTAAAAGACAATTTGGAAACTGTGAGTGGCCCCCATGAAGAGGGGAAGGG